>NC_134411.1:84029750-84329750 GCF_038048845.1 Mixophyes fleayi | reverse complement strand
TTCTGTTTTTTTCAAATCTCCCATAAAACAGCAACAACAGAGTAGTTAGACACACATAATTAACAAGTACCCTTTTCTCTCAAATATTTTGTAATAGCAGAATTTTCATGAATCATTCCACATGAAAAAAGCATAAACTGTTGAATGATCACCCGAATATACAGCAAAATGCCTCAGGAAAATACACAAACTCGCTTTTCATTGTTTTAAGAAGGCAAACCAACATCTGACACGTAATGCACCATTAAATATATTAGAAAGTAGGTAGTAGTAGTGCCCTCAGTTCATATTGTACCGTATTGTAGTGCCCCTAGTTCATATTATACCATACTGTAGTGCCCCTGTTCATATTATACCATACCGTAGTGCCCCCAGTTCATATTATACTGTACAATAATGCCCTCAGTTCAAAAAAGGATGGTTAAAAATCCATCAAAAATACATTGTACATGAGAAAATAAACGAACCTATCTGATTATGGCTTCTAACCTGTGTTCTGTTCTCCTACTGGGTGTCCCGGGCGAGTCGAGAGCCACAGCTGTCAGCTCAGATAGGCTGTCTTCAGAAATGAGCACACCTGCCGGGAGCAGGGGACAGGAAGAGCTGAGAATTTGAAAGGGGGGCGCAGAAGTCTTTGGCTGATTTGCATGGCATCTGTAGTAAGGGAGAAGCCAGCCACCAGAAAGCCAGTCAATGTCGGGGCTGGCCACTAATAGGCTAGGTCCGGCCCCATTAGCTTGGGCAAATACAAAAGATGTTGATTGTGCGCACAGGTTATACCCTAGGATGGTGTATATTACTAGGGTAGTAGCAGCTGCGGATCTTTAGGTTGTCCAAACCATTAAAACAATATACATAAAGAGGTGTTCCAGCGCTCCACAATCTATTATAGAGAGGGTTAGTGATGTATACGAAGTTACATGTGAACAGCAACTATTTATATCACAAGTACCAACACTTATGTATATATCGGGGTATACGGAGTTGCACCATAAAACGATGACGATGCGTTGATGTGGGTTGACCTAAAACAACCATTGTGCAAACAATTCTGTGCAATTATTAACACATTTGAACCAGAGATTAAGGCTAATTACATATATAATAAATTTGACTAAATAATGATCAAAGCTCTGGCGTGCGTTCCACACTGGAACGCACAATTTCCTGTTCCTGTTTGACGTCTGTCGTGAGCAGGTGTGCATTTACCAGAAGTGCCTGATGGCCAGCCCGGCCCTGCTCGCAACTAAATTACAGTGTTAAAATATATTAATTCCGGTGGAAAAACATGGGAAATTCTGCATCACATAGGTAATGCTCCGTTGAATAATTTTACAATTTTGCTCATCTCTAATAGGTGATGATGGGTTGATATTAAAATGGGCTAAGCCAGCACAAAAAGTTTTTATTTGGCCTCTGCATTATGCTACTCCATGGACGGACCTAAGCATTTAGTCGCTCAAGGCACGGTTATAAAAAAAAATCATAATCAATATGTGGTTGTCTCCGAGTTCTCAACTTTTGTCCCTAGAAATGTTGCTATTTAATAATAATAATAATAATTTTTAATATTAATAGATAATAATATTATCAGTGGTGGAAGAGGGGTTGTATACGGTGGTATGTCATATCGACATCTCTCCTAATACCATTATTGTATCACATTCCAGTCATTTCCGTTCCCATTACATTTTTCATACCTCCGCTTCTAAATTTCCACTTCGACCTCTAAATATTTATTAAAGTAATTCTATCGTTTTAAAATAAGCATTGCCCAATCAATTGTATGTGTTTCCAAAGCACATGGTGGTTTATTTTAGCAGATGTAAATAATCAACAATTCAATACATTATTATATTATGATAAAGTACAGTACAGCACAGCCAATACCAAAAGTTACATACATACATACCGCTGCAATCGCTGCGCTTCCATGGGTCCCAATGGAACAGTGTATCTGTTAGATAACTGTGGTCAGAGTAGACTGACCCTGGTGGGGGATGCAGCTATTATATACAGTCAGTGTTTCATTGTGAACAATAGAGATGACGTAGCTTGCATCTATAGGTCCAGGCACAGGGTGGCTTCAGGGTAAACAGTTCATAGGCTGATTCAATCTAAGGAATCCAAAGGAGGGGGTCGTCTCTCCAGGGGGGTCTGCTCCTTTCATAGCCAGCATCATACAAAAGGTTTATTCCCTAATATCAATAACTAAAGTATGCAATATGTGATCTCTTCGCCGACTGCACCGGACAGCTGCTGATGATTAGGGCTTCAATATGATATTAGGCATGACACCTTTCCTATAACCTAAACCTTTAATAACACTAAAATGTACATATAATCATATTATATAAACAAATAATAAACCAAATGCTATCTGCTCATAAATTACAGTGTAACGGAACCAATATGAATTGTATAAATAACTAAATGTTGTAATGCTAGTGTGTGCGATCGCATCATGCCACGTGTTACCTGGCGTATGCTTCGCAATACGCACGGCAAACCAATATTAAACCAATATACTTTCGTTCATCCAATTATACGACTTCAACATATTATAATAACAATATAAATAATCTTTAATATAATAATCTTAATACAGTAATATAATAATAATAATATTATTTTGTGCTTATAAGGTACAATTCTGACTCTCTAGAATTCAGAAGTTTGATGAACAGTAGTTAAAATGTAAAAAAAAAAAAACACATCGTAATCAAACTCAGTTAAGATGACATGATGGGATGTCTGGTGTTTGAAGGACCTCAGAGACGGGGCCGTGCACGCAGTGCTTAGATGTACCATCTCAGCAGCAGAGTGTCCTTGAAAATGATTTTAAAATTCTGGCAACCAGGAAACATTTGAATTAGTATTAGTAGAGTGTACACTATAAAATGCAAATAGCGTCACTTTATCTATCATTAATGCTATTACTATTATTATACTAACAAAAGGAGAACATTAAAAGCAATATATAGTGCATTTTTGAAAGCAACAAAATTGCAAATTCGTGTGTTGCATATTTTGAGTTGCATATATCTCAGGCTAGGTCTAATTCAAATCAAGGCGGTATTTCTGTGTCGGGTGCAAATCGGACGTACGAATGCATATACTTATGCCAAACTATACCATAGAGTTGAGGCCTGACGGTGTTAGTTATACATTAATAAGTTCTATTACCCTATGCAATGTAATCAAATGTCATATACACAAGAGAGAATAGTGCCTTTTACAGTGTTATTAAATCACATTTTCCATATAAAATGTAATTAAATACTAACGCTCCTGCATGCGTCTGTTAACGCTTTATACATGCAATGGATGTCTTGTCTCCTGCAGTAGTTGAAATGAAAATGACGAACAAGTAATGGAAATACATGGCCGTAACTTAATATAATAGGGCCTGATTCATTAAGGATCTTAAATGAAGAGGATCCTTATTTCAGTCTCCTGGACAAAACCATGTTACAATGTAAGGGGTGCAAATGAGTGTTCTGTTTTGCACATAAGTTAAATACTGACTGTTTTTTCATGTAACTTGATAGCTTATTTGTGCACTGAAATTTAAAGTTGATATTTGTGTGTTACATGAAAAAACAGTCAGTATTTAACTTATGTGCAAAACAGAATACTAATTTGCACCCCTTACATTGTAACATGGTTTTGTCCAGGAGACTGAAATAAGGATCCTCTTCATTTAAGATCCTTAATGAATCAGGCCCATAGAGTGCAATGAATGACTGAAGTGTTGCGGGTGGTCAGCAACATCAGCATGCATCTTTACACCAGCCCTTTAAATCGTGTATCTGTAGATGGCACCAAGTCAAATCAGGGCTGTCTTTGCCCCTGTGCACTGGGGCCCTACCTACACAACCACTCACAGGAAGAAAAATGAAAATTTTTGAGAAAATGAAGCTTATATTGATTGGTACCTCCAGCAAAATCAGCGTTTAAACATTAAAAAACATGCTATTCAGCAGGGATTAATCCACACAGTGGCAGAACTACCATTGATGCTGTGCACCGGAGCCCATAGAGGTTTTGGGGCCCTGGGGCCCTCTTTCCCTCCTCCCTGAACCGGGGCCCACAACTTGCTAGTTCCATCTCTGAATACAAACGTTTGGACAAATATAACATGAGCTGACATGGACTGTTAAAAATATTAGAAGAACTTTATTGTAGCTTTACAGCTTCAAAAAATGATGTGTGTTGATTTTGTCTTGCTTATGTACAATTAGTATGTGTATGTTGTTTTCATCATGATATGTATTCGCAACAACAAGATAGCATTTACAGATAGCAGCTGATATGGAGATGATTAGTCCACCTAAACATTTTAATAAGGAGGGTTTGAAGGTTCTGAGCAAATCTCCCGGAATAATATATTGAAAAGTTGGCAAGCCTATGGGGCCCCGTTGAGTCAAGCTAGGTTGCATCTCGAGGGGGCATAATACATACCCTTACTGTACTCAATTTACGGTTGCCAGCCCTGTTTCACCTCTCCACATGTAAGTGGCCGTCGGTCTAAGATAAGCTTAACCCAGCGGTCAAAGTGGAAATTTAGAAGTGGCGGTAAGGAAAATGTATTAGGAATAAAAGTGAATGGAGTTTTATAGCTTTACAATGATGGCAGTAAGAGTGAGAATATGGCATATACCCCCATTTCGATCATTGGCTTAACCATAAATATAATAGTTTCATTATATAACATCATCCTTGCAGTGACACTGGTTTTGGCCTGCTTTATAAGTTTACCAGCTTTATATTTGTGACGAAACGAGCGTGATAACCCTGTAACCATTCTGTTTCTCATTTCACACATAATGTGGATTATAGCAAGTAATTTTTATAGCCCTTGCTTTTTTTCCCCAGCTCACCAGACTACAACTGCATCGTCCAATTACATGTGGCTAAGGGGACATTGTAGCTCAGTGTAAATATGTATGTTGTATATTGATGACTTGCAGTAAGGTTATTCAATGTCTTTAAAGTGAAGCCTGGGGGATTATGGGTAGGGATCTGGTTGAAAGATGCTGGATTGGGAGAACTAATTAGTGTCCATTGTTCTCACCAGGCTAGTCCAGACAGGCCATCTAACAGGGGAGGTTCTGTGGAAGGACAGCTCATCTTCACTCCCCTATTCCAGCACTGACCAATGGTTAAGAAGAATAGACCCAGGGGTTTGCTCAGGGAGGAGAAAGACTGTGGAAATTAGACCAGAGATAAAAGGAGCCACTCAGGGTAGAAGGGGTGTTCATTCTGGGATTTCATTCATGAAGAGTGCAAGATCTGGTTTTGAGTTGTCGTTCTCTACTAGAGTCTGTATATGCAGCTGAGAGAGATCGTGAAGTCTGGGCAGCCAGGTGACTATAGCTCCTTAAGCTAGTGGGGTAAGGAACAGATGATGTGGTAAATCTGCCTGCCATTTATTTACTGTGTGTACATAATATTTTAGTGTTTGCATGACAATAAATATACTGTTGTATTTTTATAACTGTATTTGCCTGAGTGACTATATTTATCCTAGAAGGTACTGGGTAGACTTCCCTGGCATAGGAAGGCACCTGTGGGTGGGTGGCCAGCCAGCGGAAAGTGGGTAGCATTGGGCCAGAAAAGCCGGCATCTTCACAATATTGTATTTTGTATATTGTATTGTAAATATACACATATATATTCCTTTTTATATTACTATACTATGTGTGTGTCTCAACAGCACAGACCACCACTAACTACCTGCAGACATACACTTGTACTATAAAGAAAATTGTGCCTTTAGTCTCAGTTACCAGTACTCAGGTCTATTTCTGTATACTTGCTTTCACTGTCTAATTTACACAAGATAGATAAAAGCGAATTGCTGATTGGTTGCTCTGGTTCAATGCAAAATTTACAGCTAAATGCAATGTTAATCAATGAGTCTTTAACTAGATTTCTTCCAAACTCCTTGAAGTATAAAGTCAGCAGACTTTCACCTGGGCTAACTATGTCGTAGTTAGTCCCCGACTACTGCACAACTTGGTTTTGCCAAGGAACAATATTGCCCCTTCTAGTTGGGATTACTCCTAACTGTAAACCGTGCCCTTTCTGTGTAGAGGAGAAATGATTGAAGCTCATTTTTTGTCAGGGAAAGAATATGTTTTGCATCAGTTTTATGTCTGGCGTCTAGTTTCAAACGATGAAAAATGAGCAGGTGTTCTGCGAAAAATTCATTCATTTGAGCACATCTGAAATTTATTAGATACTGGTAATTAGAAGTATATAGATATTTGAAAACCATGAATTATTCATTTATTGTACCTTACTAAATTCTCTGCCAGTTTTATTATTCCTCGTATAATATGGCAATAGAATTGTTGCATTAAGCACATGTCATCTACTTCAGATTAGCAGAAGAAAATTCAGAGCTGAACATAAAGAATTTGCATTTATTAATCTGACAAATGTGTTGGTTTGGTGGCGTTAATGACAATTTACAGTTGCCTTGGATGTCACAAATGACATCATCCCTGTCACAGATTACAGTGGAGGCAGCAGAGAGTTGCAACTATACAATAGCTAAGCTGTGTAAATGTTACCATGTAAAGGTTTTACTTTAGAACAACTTTTAAACATGTGTCTGCTTTAAACACCTGTAATAGTTCTATAAAAAAATTGCATCATCACAGCTCCCCTGAGCAATGATGTGATTTGCACCATCCTGCAGAAGATGCAATTCACATCGAACTGCGTCATCAATGCCTCTCTAACTTTAGAAGAAAGTGAAGAGGAATCCGGGGGTGGCCTACTCCGCCGGGGGTCTCCCGAACTTTCCGTAAGAGTTGGCAAGTCTTATTAATATTGTCATTTATTTATAGGGCGCCACAATATTTCCACAACGCTGTACAGAATACATACAGTGGACCATACAGGGTAGAACAGTGCAGAACAATAAACAAATAATACAAGGCGGCAAATGAATCAAGCTGCGAGTTTCCGGCAGGTTTGAAAAGTGGAGGTGTTGCCCGTAGCAACCAATCAAATTCTAGTTATCATTTGTTTAGTACATTGTACAAAAAAGTAGCTAGAATCTGATTGGCTGCTATAGGCAACATTCCCACTTTTTAAAACCCGCAGGAAGCTCGCAGCTTGATACAATTACCCCCAGGACTCCAAAAGCTTCATGCATAGCTAGTATAGTGACATTGTAGCAGAATAATAGGTGTAGAGACAAGAAGGAAGAGGGCCCTGCTCGTAAGAGCTTACATCCTAATGGGCGGGCGAACGGACAGCTGGCACAATGGGGTGTCAGTCAGAGAGAGAGGTGAGGAGATCAAGCATGGAGAGATGGTTAGGTGGATGGCTGTAGGATTTGAGGATCAGATGAGTTTTAAGTGCCCGTTTGAAGGTGAACAGATTTCGGGATAGTCGGATAGAGCGTGATTAAGTTACAAGAGAGCATATGTTTCAATCTATTCTGTAGGTTGAACCAATAATTATAAAATTTTAGCCTATATCGGTTCAACACATAAAACAGTCTCCACTGAAGTAGACGAGGTCAATTTTAAAGGTGTTTAAAGGTGTTAGGGCCACTGCATGTGCAGAGGCGAACTCATGATGGCTAGTCCTGTAGCCCAGACATGCACTGATGTGGAGGAGGTCATGGGTTATGGGTGTTATTCACCTATACAAGTCCAAGGCATATACTGTATAGTGCCCATAATGTCTCACTCATGATCTTCCCTGTTATCTACTTGACTGGTCCTTTTACATGGTGTGACACTGAACATATCAATATACACTTGCATGATATGTATGTATCACACCACCTTTGCTCTTAATGAGTAGATTAATATCATCTTAAGAACAACATAAGCATTGCAACTTTAATTCTAAGGTGTAAATCATTTAAGAAGAGACATAACCATTGGGTCATGTAGAAATGGCCTTTTTGGGTTGCTTCCCATGTAGGCCACCCCATTGACTGGACAACTGGTTGGAGAGGTCCTGCCTTCTGCACATCTTCAGTACAGGTATAGTTGGGGGTTTCAGGTGTGACATCACCTGAAGGGCTACATGACAAGTTTGCTAATTAAAGGGGTTTGTCAAAGTGGACAAGCATATTAATGACAACAAAGCATCACTTGTTTAAAACAAAGAGGGCAGTGTTATTGCATCCCAAGACAAACTCAAAATCCAGTAGGCATTTCTGGGTATAAACAAAGCTGACCATGCAATGCCCAATGCTGTAAAAAGTAGCTTTTCTAGTCTGCATTGCCCTTAGTTTATTATTATTTTTAATATTATTATTATTATTACCATTTATTTATATAGTGCCACTAATTCCGCAGCGCTGTACAGAGAACTCACTCACATCAGTCCCTGCCTCATTGGGGCTTACAGTCTAAATTCCCTAACACACAGACAGATAGACACACACACACACACACACACACACACGTCAATTTGTTAGCAGCCAATTAACCTACCAGTATGTTTTTGTAGTGTGGGAGGAAACCGGAGCACCCGGAGGAAACCCACGCAAACACGGCGAGAACATACAAACTCCTCACAGATAAGGCCATGGTAGTTTAGTAAATAACCTTTACTACGAGCAAACAATTTTAGTTTAGACAACTATACAGTACTTGACATGTAGCGTTTATAACTATCTGTAGCCTTCTCTTAAAGAAGAAGATATTCTACAATATTTCCGTATTGGTAACATCAATCACACACATTCTGTACATCAAAATCATTAACCCATTTTTTCTACGTTACATATAGTGCTAGTTTGCTTTCTTTACAGTGACATAATAATTTTGCATATTACGTACACAATCTAGCCACACTTCCATTACGTGTAGAACAGAGTCTCCTGTCATCCCGGCATATATTGAAACTGAGATTTAAAGGATTGAACAGCTAGTATATTAACCTACAGAACCATTTAATCCTCAAAACTGCTTTGTGTGTGAGCTGATGCCATATAGCATCAGCCTCTCAGCAGGAAGCATAGTCTAGTCAAAAGCAGTTTAAATGATAATATTTCCTCTGAGAGATGTGCCTTATGCTTAACATTGTGTAAACGTTCTGAGGTTCTGTTTCAAATAATTCCAAGTATTTTACGTGACTACTGCCAAGCTCAAAAGTAAACGTGTAGCTTAATTACCACTGTTTATTGATGCATATGAAAGTTCTAGAGCCATTCATATTGTTCTTTGTCTTGTGCTCCAGCAATAATTACAATGGACTTTGGTAAAATGATATGTTTTCAATACTTAAGTCTTTTGTGGAAAAAGAAAGTTTAAAAAGTTAATTATAGATAAGTTTGTTTCCTATCCATTACGGTGGTAGTCTAAACCCCGATGACTGCAAGGGCGACAACGGATAACACGACTGGAACACAGCGAAGTTGTATTCCCCGACAGACTTGTAATCGTGACAGCTTGCAACACAGACCTCAAATAGTGGCGACGAATGAAGAAGCCGGCAGGTAGCGATGATGTCACTTTTAGGGGACTATCCTGATCAGCCAGGAGCTTGTCCCGGCATGAGGGACAGCTGGGGCGTATTTCCACTCTTCACTTTACATACATGCTGTGAACCAGTTAGTGGTGCACTCTTTATATAAGGGAAGATGGGAGGGAGATGTAAGTGGTAGTACAAACTATGCCCTCCATAGTACTGACCACGCCCCCACACACAAATGGCCACACCCACACATCACTAGCCACACCTCTCGTGGAACTGCGCTTCTCACAATAGACCCTTTATCGTTTTCAGCCCCAGGCCCATGTGCTCCTTAATCTAGCCCCAATCCCGCTGTGGGAGATCTTTAGAATTCAGACAAACCCTGGTGTTATGCAATTTTAATCTGTCTGGTGTTTGATGTCTGATGGTTAGTACTGATGGTGCAGTTTTAATGGTAATCAAGAAATCACTATTAAATCTGTTAGTGAATTCTATGTAAGGCCAAGATCAATGAGCAGCTCTACAGCTGCTTGCAAATATATGAGCTTGATAAATGTTCTCCAACTATGAATATCTGTTGTGAGAATTCTTCCATTTGGGTTCAATCAGATTTTATTTTATTGATTTTGTATAAATTAAAATATAGCGTATTACTTTTGTCCTAGCCACTTGTCCTAAAATAAAGGGATGTTCCAAATAGTGTCTGTTTTAAGACACCAAAGACTGGTCTGAAGGTGAGAACTGCATAATTAAGGAACGTTTTGTAAATAACTGCTCTTTCCTGACTTTAATTGCAACAACGATTTAATTATATGGAAAATGAACTTCCTTAATAGTGCTCATTAAATTTTACATTATGGGTTTAAATGTATATATTGCTTAAATGCATGCATAGTTTTATTTATAAAAGAGGAATAAAAAAATTGTGCTTAGGGGAAAATTATCACCAAAGGTCTATCAAATTAAATATAATGGAACACTGCAATTCATTACATTAGAAAAAAAACTTTTAGTTTTAGTTAGTATTTTGCCAGGATGTTCATCCACCATATACCGAGTATGTCATAGAGCTGGCAATGCCGATAGTCCTCCCATCTGGGCTCATTGTACAGCTAATCCTTGTATACACTGTCATATGTCTTCATCTTTTCAGGCAAAGAGACACTTTTGCTTGCATAACTGCTCACAAACGTGCAAATGCAGGCAAAACTAACTGTAAATCCCCAGTATTGGCTTTTTCAGTTGCACTTGCACCATTAAGGACCCCCATTTGCCCATGAGGTTTGTTTTGAACATTTCCCCAAATAACTTTTGCATTGCGTAATTACTATACATAGATCTTGATTTTGACCACAAGTCTTAATTTAAGAACATTTTCATAGAGCCAGTGTAACTAAAGGCCAGCGTAGTGTACTATGTATACTAACCAGCATGTCATATAGAATTATTACAGTAGGTACTTACCTCTCCAAATCAAAAGCTAGATATAACACGTGCAGTGTGTATTAGTAGCAGTTTATGGTTTTACAGTCAAATAAAGATACAATGTACATGCAGCAAATTGTTATGAAGGATATTCATTATATAAACTCTAATCATTATTCTAATATGTGATTACTGTAGTTCATACATATATTTTTATTACTCTGTACTTATAACTTTGGGGAGTTGTGGTGAAAAAAACACGTTTGTTATCCTTTTCTCAAGAGATAATCAGCTGTAGAGGAAAGAATGTACATGAGTGAGGTAAGTCATCATCATCTATTTATATAGCGCCACTAATTCCGCAGCGCTGTACAGAGAACTCACTCACATCAGTCCCTGCCCCATTGGAGCTTACAGTCTAAATTCCATACACACACACCGAGCCAGAGAGATTAAGGTCAATTTAATAGTGGGGCAAGTAACCTACTAGTATGTTTTTGGAGGGTGGGAGGAAACCGGAGCACCTGGAGGAAACTCCACACAGATAGGGCCACGGTTGGTAATTGAACTCCTGATCCCAGTGCTGTGAGGCAGAAGTGCTAACCACTAAGCCAACGTGCTGGCGCAGGTCGGTCAGTAATGCACACTCCTACCCCTCTCCTGAATACAGGTGATAGCAGTCACCCGCTTCCTTTGAATGGACTCATCCATTAAGTCCCCGTCTCCACAGGCTTACTGCATCCTGTCTTGTTCTCAGAGTGCAGAGTGATGTCGCTGTTGTTTGCACAGATGCTATTTGTCATTGCTGGTCCCTCTCTGCAACTGAATGTAGGGGACCCACTTAAAAAAGCAGCAGCTCTGATGTTTTTTTTCAGAATTAAGCAAGTCTCCATTCTTAAGTCTTGATATGCAGGTCTAAAACATTTTGCTTAAATGTCTGCACAGGACACAACAAGATTTCAATCACTGTCATGGTTACAACTATTGTAACCTCTCTAGTTTCCTCCAATGACAAGTGCCAAATGACCAGCCCACTAGAAATAAGTGTATTTATTCTATCTTGGAGCTTCAGCTGCTACTACTAGCATCAGGGGCACATTGCACCTCAGGTAGCCGCGGCCTCTGGGCCAGAGGACCAGGTGACGGCTCAACGCCTACTTTAAGCCCCTCTGTGTACATGAGCATCTACTCCTTATCTTATCCAAAAGGCTGAGAAGCGATTATTCATACTGTTAGTAATAGTGAACTTGCTTTAGCTTTTAATGACGTGAGAGCTAAACTATTCATCAATAATCATGTATCTGGCACTTGCGTCATTTGCTTCATTGATATGTAGATAAACACCAGGGGACATAGGGTGCCCATCAACAGCTAGGTTAGTTACTACACTCAGTCAATATGCCACAGGCTCACAGCTCTCCGCTAAGATCGACGATCCAAAGTCTCTCTGCCATGTGACTGTGGTTGCCATAGTAGTCCACGATCAAAAATTATTAATAGTAACCTGAAGAAAAAGAACTAAGGGGAAATTATAATTTTTAATATTTAAATAGACTGCCACAGTGATTTCTTTTTATTTATTTTTTATTTATTTTTTAAAAAAACACTCATCTGATGTTTTCAGGGATTTACTGCTTTAAAGAGCTGTAAAATTAACCAACTCTGACTGCTCATTTAGACATTGTAAAAAAGCAGAACACAAAACTAGCAAAGTAAAATTAACTTATTTAGAAAGTTTGCAGGATGACATGTACTCATCAATAAAACAAAGTCATCTGAAGGTGGGGTGCTTAATCTTATTATATAATAATGTTGTACTCATTTTCAGACAGCTTCTGTATAACTAAAATGAGAAGGGTGGGGGGGAGTTAAAAATTTGGTAATTACGATTCATAAAATGATTACTTTTATTTAATTGTTTATTATTAATGATATTCATTAAATAATTGTACGTTTACCAATTACATGTGAACTCAATCAGCTGAATGAAACTTCATTTAATACTCGGCGCTAAAATAAATGCTGGGAAATATTAATTAATAATTAATAATGAAATCAGGTGCTTGCAGCAGAAGAAAATAACATACTGAAAGAAAAATAATGTTAAAATAACATTTCAAAGGCATCGTATAGGAAATCTACTGTGGTTGAAGAACAATTTTCAAATGCAAAATCTTTTTTATGTGCACAGTTTATATAAAGTTCATTTGGGCATGGTCTAAATTATTTTGTATATTCCACAATTTTCTTATTTTAAATATCATGCTTTGTCTCAAACATGACATCAATGAATAAAGGGTCACACCAACCCTTTTGTACATCCTATGATAGTCTAATTTTTCTGCAGCCCAATTTCTGTAGTCTAGTAATCTGGATGCACTAATTGGGGGTGACCCAGGTGAAGCCCGATTTTTTTTTTTTTTTTTTTTTTTAATCAGATGGTTTTAGATATCATCATTATCCATTTGTAAATATATTAGCCAACCACAACTTAATTATTCATCTTTCTACATAAAAAAATTAAAAAGATTCTTGTTTTGTGTCTAATACCCTAGTTGAGGTGAAACATTCAGCTTACACTAAAAGGGATTGTATAGTATTATAATTTTACACTGTACTTTTTTTAATAACTTACTACATAAGTAACTTCCAAAATAATGTACACACTCATAGGCAAACCGAGGGAGGGGGGGGGGGGGTTCCTAGTGCCTGGAAACCCCCCTCCAAGCATGGGGCACTGTATAAATGAGGTGGCCGAACCCTGCTCCCTCTTCACACAGCTCTGTTTGAAAAGGGAGAGCTGCGTGCACCTAACAGTAGTGCACGAAGCATTGCCCATGTATGTTATGGGGATAGGAAGAGTTGCAGCCAAGCACTGTCTAAAATTATAGCCACGCCTCCATGCTTGCTGGTCACACCCACTGGCAGCGTGGCGTGGAAACCCCCCTCTACAAATCCTGCGTTTGCCCCTGACACTTCAGTGAATGAGGGAAACAATGCGTAATGAAAGCAAGTTCTTCCACACAGAGGGATTTCTGAGTTAATTAAGCAATTGGCATCACACCATGCTTAGGGTTACGCCCAGTTGCCCAATTTTGTATCAATTATAGCGAGAGGAAGGGACCTCGGTTTCTTTGAGGGTGGAATGTTTGGCAGGTACTATGGTAAGGGAATCTGTTAATTTTTTAATGTTTCAAAAGGAGCAGTGACTTTTATATGATGAAAGCCAAAACAAAAGACATCATCAACTACGGTCATCTCTGGACAAAAGAAGTTCTGCAGTGATGCCTGAAGTAGCGTTTTCCAGTGTTGTTAACAGAACATCAACTGATAGGATTTTTCGTGGAAGCAGAATATCGACTTCTTCCAAAAGTGTTCCAGACAACTGCAGAATCTATGTCAAGATACACTGAACCCATTCTGCACCCTATTATGAAACGTGTTTAGTTTGTTTGTTAGATACCTGCAAATAGCACTTTGCAATGAAAACAGAAACTAGAATTGGGGATTGGGGCAATACTCTGTACAAAATGCTTATTGCGGTGCGTATGTCTATGTTGCGAATGTGTACGTCTGTCAGTGAGTTTACCTGAGATTAAATATAACAATACAATAAAAATTATTGTATTGTAGTATGCTGTGATACCTCTGATGTAGGATGGAAGCCAACCTTCAATGTCTGGGGTATTGGAAATATGGGGGAACTTTTTATAAAACAAAATAAAATTGAACAGAATCGAAGCACGGTTACCTGTGTGAATTCATGTCGTCCTAATCAGTATGCTACATTTTTGCTTCTCCTACTGTCAGTGCTCTCCCATTTCCTAACTGAAGGACTCACGCAGTGATTTCTCCACAGTTATAGACTAGGACAGCTGAGGTGCATACACACAGTGCTGAATGTTCCAAAACGTCTTTCCACAATGGCAAATAAGAGTTTTAGCTTAGTTGGAGATTCTAAAACAATTCTCTCAGCTAAACTTTCATTTGACATCTGTTTTTATGGTTCACCCACTTTCTCATTGTGATACAGTTTGTTTTTTTTCCAGCAGAGAAAGTCAATCACAAGAGGATAGAGGGGTTCTGACAATTACATCATACAGATGGCTTTTAAAGGACAGCATAGCTGGAAACCAGAAATATTTGGCACAATGGACTTTGACTATAAGCCATATATAGAAGTACTGCTATACCTAATAGGAGAGAGCACGATTGCTGGACTGTCATCGCTAGTGTAGACTGCAGCAATCACACAAGAACCCAGATCATTGTCTTACAATCTGTATACGACTAGCTTGAATATAGCTATATTAACATATTAAAAGTGCAAATTCATCACACAGGAAGTAAATAAAATAATTGTATAAATAAAGCCTATGCTTTTCACTAAACAGTAAATTAGGGGTCTATTTGTTAAGCTGCGATGAGCCAAAAATACAGAGCAAACAGTGTTAATTTATCTTTTCAATAGAGTCTAGCGCCGCCGGATAAGCCTCTGTACATCCATTGTCAGGTCCCGTATGTGCACATACAAGTCCTTAGCCGTGTATGTGCAGTTACCCACATTGTGGTCACTTTCTCCTTTTTTTCTGGCAAAGTTAGGTTGCCGGTGAGAGAGTTTTTAGTTAATTTAGGAGGGGGTTTCACCAAAGCTGGCCAATGAGCCCTGGCATAGTAAATTCGGCAGCACATTTTGTATCGCTGCAGTATTTAGCCACCAATGTTAAATAGCCACCTTAGTGTCTTATTAACAGTTAGGAGGCCTTGGACCTCAGTCGTTAAGGCAAAAAAAGGGGTAAATGTTCTCCGGGACAAACCATGTCACAATGCAAGGGTTGCAAATGAGTTTATTATTTTGCACATGAAGAAAATAATGGCTTTTTTTTCATGTAGCACACAAATACTTGATCGCTTTATTTTTACACTTAAATTTAAAGTTGATCTAGAACATGTTCTACCCCAACTATAAATCTGTCCCTTGCATTTTAAATTTACCTCCCCCTTCCAATGCAACATGGTTTTGCCCAAATTTACTCCTTTTTTATACCTTGCTCTCCTTAATGACTCAGGTCCCTTGTGTCCAGCCCAGAAAGCAAGATGATCCACTTTAACTTACACTGTTGTTGTCTCACTCATAATCCTGTAAACACGTCACTATTTTATGCAGTAAATCAATGTCTTAGTTTATGCAATAAAAGTAGGTTGCCATATTTTCCACTAAACTGCAACACATAAACCCATACCTGTGGAGGAATACAACTTTATGTACACACCCCTATCCACTGCTAACAGCTTATATGTTTTAAGGCTTCAATTTATTTTGTCAAAACATTTTTAATTACGCATATGTAAGTACAATTATAGCTATCATAAACGTCTTATTTCAGGATTTTATTTATACTGTGTGACACTTAAACAGATTAGTAATTATGTTCCCTTGTTATAAACATGAAATGGCAAAGTTTGAATCTTTTATTTTTAAGCTTGTCTTCCGAAGGGATACATATTATTTTGTTTCGAAACGTGTTACAACTCTTTACAGCAGGGACAGGATTAATAAAGGTACTTAGTAAAAAATAAGGAGATGTGACTAGCATATATTACAATCTCATAATTCTCACCTAATTGATTCACTATCTGTATTATAACAAGTGCTTTCATGACTGAATACTAAAAAGTGGACCACTCCCTTCTGCCGTGTGGGTTCTTTCACCCCAAATATTACTTGTTGCCTATCTCATCGTTTTCTTACATTCTCTGGGCCTGCTACCTGAAATGCCAGGTCGCCGGCCAAACTGACCTGCATGTGCTTTTCTCATGTGCTTTTCCATGGGCATTTGGAACAGACCATTTTTCCGTCAAAAACATAGTATTTTAAAGCCCCCACGGTGATCTAAAGCCCCACATTAACAAGCAACAGTAAAGTTCAGATGTTTCCTCAGCTCACAGAAACACTTCAGCTTTGAGAATCCTACATGCACCGTGTCCTGAACTGTAGTACTTCCATAAAGCTGCATGCACCGTGTCATGAACTGAAGTACTTCCATAAAGCTGAATGCACTGTGTCCTGAACTGTAGTACTTCCATAAAACTGCATGCACCGTGTCCTGAACTGTAGTACTTCCATAAAGCTGCACGCATCGTGTCCTGAACTGTAGTACTTCAATAAAGTACTCATAAATTCAGAAGCTTCAGAAACCCACTTCTCTAGCTGGGAAAGTACTGCATTGTAAAAAGCCCACGTAACTCTAACCTCATGCCCCATCATCAATAATTAGGGTAGGAGAATTGCACCTTAAATTCCAGCTACAGTGCTGCAAATAATTGCAGTTACTATTTAAAAATTGGGAAACTAATACATAATAAAATTATTTACCTTATAGATGTTCTTTTAAATCAAATCATGAATTATTGCCATCGAGATATACTTGAGGAAAGCAGACTATCTATCAGACTGTAAAATGGCTGAAGCTGACAGGTATACCATCAGGTATGTAAACACAAAAGTCTCGAACACTCAGATGCTAAATTAGACAAGAAATATGCAGACCGCGTACAAAAAAACACTCTTATCACTCCATTGGGATCATTTAAGACTACATTAATATTATCGAGCAGTTTCAATTTTGAATCCAGGCGTACAGAGAAACACTAGAATATTGCTAAAACTTACAAGAAAGCGTTAACACTGGAAATCCAAGTTCAAAATTAGACACCACCATCACTAAAATATAATATTAAACATAGTTTAGTTCTCAACTCAAGGCCATGTTTTTTAAAATAGTCATGCTCTAATTGATTTGCCCTGTTGTCCCACAAATTTCGCAATAAAAACATGACTTGAGTTAAAAAACTTTAAAAAGTTTATAAATATGGGTTGAGATGAGTGTATTCTGTAGTCTGTAATTCACATTTTAGCCAGTTTGAGTGATTATGATCCAATCAATGAAATGTTAGAAGTTCAAGTTTAAGGATTATCAATAAAGACATTACAATTACCTGATAGGACTAATATAAAGAGCAAAAGAACCTAATTCATTCCGCTCTTGTAGTTATTAACTTGTCAATCTTACAGAAAGTGTATAAGGTACGGCACACATCGAGGAAGACATGTACATAGCAAGAATACAGTGATCTTCCAATGTAGTTTTTGGCTGTGTATTGAAGAAAATAATGGTCAGAGTTTGGTCATTTATAATCATGGGGACAACATTTATATAATAAATCCATGTGAACTCCACTCCAAAACCCTCTCACCACCATAGTTCTTTACCAATGATTCATCCAAATATCTTCCAACTGTAGGCACCGCAGGGCATTTGTGTTTGATCTCCTTGTAACTGAGGCACTGGCGAAGATGAATATCTTGTTAACTGTTGGCAGGGGTGCACGCAGGGGGGGTTTCTGGTTTTCCAGAAACCCCTCCCCTCCGCGAAGAACAGTGTCCCTACATAGCGGCACTGTACTATACAGCAGCCGCAGCGCTGTCAAAGAAGCGTCCGCGGTGGGGCTGCATTGTAGTACAATACAGCACAGTGTTTTGGTATTGGTTTTGGCAAAACCCGCCCTCGCGTGTTTTGGTTTTGGATCCCTATTTTTTTCTAAAATACCTAGTTTTTTGTTAAAATCACATAGTTTGGCTCCCTTTTTGTTCCTGTATTATTATTACTAACCTCAATAACTTAAATTTTCAGTAATTTCCAGTAAATTTTTTCATCAAGTGACAAGAACACTGCTACCCCTCCTGTTTCTGTATGAGCAATGGCACTGAGCAATGCCACTGGAGACTGGAGAGTGATGAGAACACTGCTACCCCTGTTTGTGTGAGCAATGGCACTGATCAATGTCACTGGAGAATGGAGAGTGACAAGAACACTGCTACCCCTGGTTCTGTGTGAGCAATGGCGCTGGATCTCCTCAGGAGGGAGGTACTTATGGAATCCAAAACCTGTGAGGTCCGACAACGCAACAATGACATTTTGCGTCAATTCAGAACTGAGGACGCACGAAAGTACCGAGCCGACTGGCGAGCCTACTCGGATCCCCAAAGTTCGGTGGGCTCGGTTTTCAGAAAACCGAGCCCGAGCATCTCTAATCTTAAAAAGGCTCTGAAGGATGAATATTTTATTCTCGGTACATAATAATTCTACCGGCACTCCAAACACTATTGCTCAATGACAACCATCAGAACTGTACTGAGTTAGCTTTCAATGCATGTGTTTACAGTATTACCATGGCCTGCCAATGCTGGGAGTATCAGTTATGGCGCTGCTTCTCCCATCTGCTCCTGGCAGGAGTGAGTACTCCAATACCATGGGGGGTCCCAGCACATGACCGCCAATGTTCTTGCTCATTAATTAATAAATTATTTTTGGAGTAGACTTATCTTTTAAGAACGAAGCATAGAAAACTACACGTTGTGAAAGGAATAACATATACAAATGGTTCTCTTTATGCACCTTGCAAACGGTTAACCTAGAGTGCATTTAATGAATACTGTAGGCATCAGAGGTTTATTTAATTAATCCTTTCACTTGTCTTGCTACAATGAAGGCAGTACTGCCAGACCTTCATCTTTGCAGACGATATTAACTCACACCACTGTCTGTTTATTATCTCTTTAATGTTACAGAAAATATTTATCACTCTCTTCTAGAATTTTAGAAGATTTACAACAAGGGTGTTTGATTAAGCGAGATTGGAGAGGCTGTTGGATTCAGCTGCATAATGAAAATCTATCGGCAATCTGAAAGGCAGCAAATTGTATGATTAAGCAATTTTGATTTCTATCGGACCGCGCGTGGCTAGACGTTGCTGGATGGTAGACGTTATTTGCTCTGCAGAAGTAAATTGTGCAGTATTTCATAAAACACAAAAGAGATCCTATGAATTATCCTAACTTATATTACTTCAGTCATTCTGCAATCAATAAAGTTATTTGGCATGGTTAGAAGATGCAGCAAAACACCGACAGCGCATATTAGAGAGTCTTTCTGTCGCTATGAAAGAGAGGGTTAGCACTACCAAAACATTTGAGAACTGTTAATCGTCAAACAGACGTTTATCAGTAGGAAAACACATATTTACAAATACATTTCAAGTCATTATAGTTTTCAATTTACTTATGATTTTTCAATGTAGGTGAGTGCAAGCAATTAATTTGTTCTATCAGCTATTTTAGGCTCTCAAAGTCTCCACACTCCCTTCAGAAGGATGACTTTACAAACAAGTCAATGTGCATAAAAAAAGGTGTCTCTTTATGTTCATGATACATAAATAGATTACTAGTTCTTCAGAGTAGAGATGAGCTAAATAAACTATTCTGTGAGCAGCAAGGTGGCTCAGTAGTTAGCACTTCTGCTTTCCAGCACTGGGGTCATGAGTTCGATACCCAACCATGGCCTTAGCTGTGAGGGATTTGTATGTTCTCCCCGTGTTTGCGTGGGTTTCCTCCCACACTCCAAAAACATACTGGTATGTTAATTAAATGCTAACAAATTGATCCTAGTGTGTGTATGTTAGACAATTTAGACTGTAAGCACCAATGGGGCAGGGACTGATGTGAGTGAGTTCTCTGAACAGCGCTGCGGAATCAGTGGCACTATATAAATAATAATGATGATGATGATTCTGTATAATATTCACCCTGTTTTTGCATTTTATTATGAAATTTTGCCCAGTTAGTTGGCGTAATTTGTTCCCAGTTGTACCCAAACACACCAGAACTGGCAATGAGACTCTGCTCCCAGGGCTAGCTTCTCTCTGTTGTACGTTTGCGCACTGACATTCCCCTCGTGTCCCTGCCAGGCAGTGGGGACTCTCCGGATCAGCTGTCACCCGTCAGTGACGTCACTGACCACCGAGGGGGACCCAATCAGTCTCTGCCTGCCATTATTTAAACCTGCTCTAGCATCATTAGGGTGCAAGAGTATCAGATCTCCTGTACTCCAGCACTTTCCTTGTGTTATTGGCTTTATTTGGTTCTGACCCGGCCTGTTGCACCACTCCTCCTGGATTTTGCTCCTGTTTCTACTTGTTCCTTGTTTCAACCCCGCATTGTCTCACCTTGCTTTTGCATTCTGATTTGACCCTGGCCTGTCTGACTATCCTCTGGTTTTGATTTGGTTCTGCATCCTTCGGCTGGTATCGACCCAGGTTTGTCTGACTACTCTCATGTTTCACCAACAGTTAACCGGCGACTGACTTGGAGAACCGCGACCTGCGCGTCCCTAGCAGCTAAGACCAAACCTCCCTGTGGGGGTTCTTGGTGAAGATCAGGGGCGTGTTAGACTCCATGCCTTCAAGTTCAGTACTGCAAACTCAGGCAAGTGTACTCCATCAAATACTCAATCGTGACACGTGTTTGAAAGATAATCATAAGTGCTAACCGTGGAGAGAATGACAGGAACTCTAGTCTGCAATTTGGCACTGCATCTGTGAATTGGTCTCTACTTGATGATGATGATGGTCTCTAATTACTAAAGTGTTGTTTTATTGCCCCATCATTTCAATTAGAACAGTAGTTTTGTATAGCCGGCAGTGCATGGGGACTTTTTAGTCTACAGGGTTAGTATTGTTTGGAAGGACTATCCTCAAGGTTAGAATAGAATCGGACAGGAGTTTGATGTCTAAAGCCCAACCCCCCTCACTCTGCCTGGACATTATGCCATCATAGGAAGGCAGGCAGACACAGCTTGGTAGAAAGAGAGTGTCAGGATGTAGGCAGGCACACTGCCTCTGCCTGACGGTGGTAAAATAAATTACTACAATCCCCATCTTCACCCACTTTACAAGTGGACAACAGCTGGCAGTGGCCATCTATTATGACTCCATTACAGATAGAGTGGGGTTATAGGAGGACCACATGACAGACATACAGTATATATATTTTCCTTTTGCACATGAATGGAGTCACAGTGTAGCTGGTGCAAACACTCCTCAGTAGCTGCTTTTATATGAGAATTACACTGATAAGTGGTGTGACAGGATGGACAGCCTATGCTACCCTGTCTGTTGTGTTGCTGAGGACTGGCTGGACTTGCCACCATTCCTATTCGTTATCTCAAATACTCCCCTCCTGTTGCAGTAGTAGGAGCCTGCTGCCACCACTAGACTCCTACACCAGCACCTAGAACCGCTTCCTTCTGGGTAACTGTCGCTGCTAGTGTACCCCCATGCTGTTACACCTGGGCTGGTACTTCTGACCTCTTGCTTTCAGATCAGGGTTGCTGTGGATGGTACCCCTAGCGTATCACACTAGTCATAACTGCAGGTAGCGGGCAAAGTGTTGGTACTGCAAAGCTGGAACCAAACCTCAGAACAGCAGGAAATGGATTCGATTTCGGTCTAATCTGTAGATCACAGGATATACAGCAGTGAGGAAGTTGTCAAAGCAGGATCTTGAAGCAAATGATGTTTATTAGCTCAAGTGTCCTAATAAGGACAGTTCACACTGGTTTAAGGTACCAGTGATCAGAAGGTCAGGTGGAACAGAACTGATACATTTCAGTACTAACCAGTGTTATTTGTATACTTTCTGACACAAATCCTGGCAGGGGGTAAGCCAGCCCCTTGATCTGGGATGGCTCCGCCACATCTGAGTGATTTTTACTATCAGGATGCAACATGTTTCACAAAACATGGATTTAATTGCAATGCACAATTAACAAAATTTACACTAATCTGTTATCCTGAAACTTGCTAATTGCATTATTCAGACAGGATCTGAGATGCAGGATGAAAAGCCACACGAGACAGAATGGCAGCAGCTCCCTGCTAAACAGACGTGCTGGTCACTTAGATGAAAAGGTCTAATTAACCTAATTGTGATTTCCTCTAGAAAGGTTAAACTAAAAAACAAATTCCTCCCCTGGTCTCACAAATACATTGCCTATACCAAAATACACACAATATAAAAAGGTAAGTACATTTCTAATACACAGTATCAAGAATCAGTACATTTCTAACGCTATAAATTGGCACACTGTGCTAATAATTTAAATATATTATTACAATAAGTTATTTATAAGTGATCCAGCCACAAACGGCTACTAATGTTATTTTCCAGTTGTTACGTAACGTCTTACACTTTGTGAATAAGCAACACTGTGGAATTCAACTGAACTTTTTATTTACAGTAAAACAATTCAACTACAAAAAAAAGTGTCTGTCCGTTTGTTGCAGCAAGTTTATTTCATATTTGCCTAAAAAATTGTGTGACTCAATTTCAGCACCCCTGGAATAAAAACGCAGCGTCACACCTCCACCACATTTGCCACTTGACCTCACCTTTGGGATTTCCTAGAGGGGGGTTAAATAAAGTTGGCAAGTATGGTTTATTTTTTGCTTAGTTCAAAAATAGTTAAAAAATAAAGCATTTGGAATCCCCCTCTCTATAAATCCCACTTTTGCCATTGGAGCGGTATCTAAAAAAAAACAGAAAAATGTACAGATAACATTAAGGATATGCACAAATATAGGGCAAACTATCCCTACGTTTAAGTGGATATGTCATTAAATAATAGCATAACATTTTCTGCATTCTCTGAATGTTTTTGCACTCATAGTTAAACAATAAGAACCATTCAATGTAATAGATTTCTGAGTTACCTATCTGATTATTTAGTCTTTTTGAAGTAGGTCCTGCAGAGAATATTCAATAGTGATTCAGTCAACAATAAAACATGCAGATAGTTACTGACACATAAAACTTCAAAGGACAACACACAAACAAAATTGTTCTGTATTCGAATGACCTTCTTCACCCTTCCTTAACTTGTGACTTCTGCTTTCAAACACTTCACATAAAAACAGCTTAACATAATCATGAATGCAGAATTTCTAGTTAAGATTGCTTAATGCAGTATACTGACTTTAAATGTATTATTAAATGTTTTCAACATCATAGAAAATGCCAATCATATTAATAACCAACTGCTTGAAAAAAAAAAAGCAATAGCATGGTTTTAATTATGATTAAGTGCATTTTGAAATGAAAAAGCATTAAATACGCAAATGCCTTGTGGCAGTCATATCAAGCTATCCAGTTGTCATCTACGAGATGGTCTTTATTCATCCCTGTCATTTTTTTCTCTTAAAAGTCTGAAATTAATTAATATGACTGCTGCCTTGTTGCTTAGCGCTTGGATAAAAAAGGCTGTGACGTACAACATATTCATACTTTTGCCGTTATGAGGCTAAAAGGCGTAAATAAAGAAAATTATATATGAATATAGACAAATAAAATTTACACCATTCTGAATTTAAATTACATAGTAAAATTTCCCTCCCGACTCCTACTAGTAGAATGGCAGGGTATTCAGGATACAAATCATTCATAAGATTCTGACTCCATTGTTGCTTCTCTTATGTTCAACTCTCCTGCTGGTGATAGTTTTAAATTACGGTGCTCCGACCTTCTTGTGTTGAGAGTCCTACTTGGATGGCTCCCAAGAGTTCAATCAAAGCTCTTAACAAAAGGGAGCACTGTGGTATTGAAAACATTCCCCAAACTTTTCTGGCGGTGGAGCGGATAAGAAACAATGGGGGGGGGGGGGTCCTGGACTCCAGTTTCCCTGCTGATATGCTATTGGGGAGAATTAGCTGGGGTCATTGGAAATTCTTTAAGAAGGCACAGGTGACTGAACTCTTACATATTTATTTTATACTAATCTCTGCTGAAGGAGTAAATCAACATATAGCCAGCTACTCATCATCATCAGCTATTTATATAACGCTACTAATTCCGCAGCGCTGTACAGAGAATTCACTCACATCAGTCCCTGCCCCATTGGAGCTTACAGTCTAAATTCTCTAACATACATACACAGACAGAGAGAGACTATGGTCAATTTAATAGCAGCCAATTAACCTACTAGTATGTTTTTGGAATGTGGGAGGAAACCGGAAACCCCGGAGGAAACCCACGCAAACACAGGGAGAACATACAAACTCCACACAGGGAATCAAACTCATGACCCCAGTGCTGTGAGACAGAAGTGCTAATCACTAAACCACCGTGCTATTGGGGGGGAATCTTGAATGAATGGATATTACTCTTGAACTTACCACGCTATGTGGTAGCTGTTGTATTGGCTACTATGACTATAATTGTACCCTTGTCTGGTTACTCCTTTGTGTAATAATATTTGTGCCCTGCACTCTCACTTCTTGCAATTGTTACTTTTGCATGTTGTATAAAGAAGGGTACTTTTGTAATAACGAGTATACCTTTGTCAATCAGTGCGCCTCTGCACCTATTATATACTTGACTGCAAAAAGCAAAAAAATACATCTGTTCTTATTGACAAGCCCAGTAACTCTGTTAGCTGAGTATCATTTATGAAGATAGCACAATGCCTTCTGTCACACTCAGCAGGATACTGAATGTATAATGGGATGTGGAATGATGTGAGAGCTTGAAGTGAGGGGCTAGAAGATAGGTTGGGCGAATCAAAGAGGTTAAAATAGAGGTTAAAATAAGTGGAGTAGAGTATGTACAATAAAAAGAAGGAGGCAGTATAGCAGTGACAGAAGATCATAGTAAATAAAATAGTGAAAAAGAAGAGAAGAGTCATGCAAACCAAGACATCAGAAATGTCAGAATGATAAGTCCAGACAGGTAAAAATAAATAAATACAGGTACAGAAATGGTTAACTGAAAACAGATAGGAGCACATGCTGGTCTAGGTTTGCTATCGGGCCTTTTACAGGTACTTTTAGAAATTAATTTCCCCTATTATTCACAAGGGATCTTCACTAAGGCAAACAAGGGTGGCAGTAGAAGCAGGTGTTCCCATTAGGCAAGGTTAGGCAGTTGCCTAGGGCGCCGGGCTCTGGTGGGCACCACAGAAGTATTGTACTTTAATACTGTTATATTTTAATACTGTGCGGCGACCGCTGAGCATACCTTCCGTGGCCGCCGCACAGCTTTAGATAGATCCTCGGGGAGGGGCGAAGGGCCATGGATCGCAACTGCCGCCCTCCCCTCCAACAGCTGATGGGGCGGACCATCCCTCCAACTCCTCTCCTCCACTCCCCCTCCCCTCCCCTGACTATCGGGCGTGACATCATCATCGCGGCTCGACAGTGTCAGTGAGGGACAGGACCCAGCAGCGAGGAGCATCTTTATGGAGTCGCCTTTAAGGTAAGGAAAGAGAGGGGATGGCACATTGAGACCCAGGGGGCAGGGCAGTGTGCTGGCGGGGGGGATTTTGAAATTGTCCCTAGGGCGAGGACCCTAGCACCGGCCCTGAGTAGAATGCATAGGGGGTTGATAAAGATACTACCCAGTCTAAGTAAAACCAGACTGACACAGGGATCACAGCAGGAAGGGACATCAATATAAATCTAACTCAGGTAACAAGAACAGGAACAAGGAGTAGAGAACAGACAAAACAAAATAAAAAAAGGAAAAGATGTGAAGAACACAAACAAGAACACAACTAGTGGCTGCAGCCTGATGACAACAAGAGGACAGATGCAAACCCGTAGGAATTAAGAAACTGGGAATCAGAGGATCAGGCATAAAGTATCCAGACCTGAATCTGTTTTAGAAAGGGACTTACATTATGTAGGACAAGAAGCAGATAGGACAACGCTGAAGGCATCCATTTGGGTCTCAGCAAGGTGGAACTCACACACATAGAAAGGAATTGGTGAAGCCTGAGAGAGGGTAAAAGGGGCAGAAAAATAAAAAGATGGGTTTTAATAGACTTTATAGGACTACTAAGTGGAACCCTGAGAGTGTGATACACTGGAATTGTTGTGCAAGCAACTTAGATGTGTAAGTAGGAGTTATGAGAGGATCCACCAGAAGAACATTTCTGGAGCAGGTGAGTATTTAAGACCAGTAATGTAGATAGGATTGAATCTAATTAAGTAACGTTTAGGAGAAGAAGCTGAAGGGATCAACAAGAAGTACAAGTGAGAAGGGTAACAGTTGTTTGGTTATGTATTGGGAGACGGGGAGTGACATTTCTTTCATGATTGTGAGGTGATCATGAAGTTGGAGCTATCTCTTTTGCATTCCCTGCTGTATATGTAGCCCTAGTGTTGCTTTGTGAATGTGCACGCACCGATGGGCTCCTAAAGACTACATCTCCCATAGGCCCACAGAAACCAAGAAGGAGGAGCTTACGGTGGAACAGCAGCAGAAAGTGTGGGACAACAGGGGCAGGAAGTGACCGGCAGGGGAGAGAGGAAGATGACAGAAGGCTGCATAGGAGACACCGTACAGTATGACCAGGGCATGGGCAAACGCAGGATTTGTAGAGAGGGGTTTCCATGCCACACCACCAGTGGGTGTGGCATGCTTTGGGGCGTAGCTATAATTTTAGACAGTGCTTGGCAGCTCTCCAATTCTTCCTATCCCCATCGTATACACATGCTGCATGCACTACTGTTAGGGGCAAACAGCTCTCCCTTTTCGAGCAGAGCCGTGTGAAGCGAGACATACCTCCCAACTGTCCCTACAATCAGGACAAAGTCCTGACTGAGTTTGTCAGGACAGATGACAGACTGTCCTGCTCTCTCCTATCTGTTCTTGCTGCTTTCAATACTTGTTGGGGAGAGATGGCTGTGAACAGTGCAGACAGAAACGATCTGCACACAAGCTGCAAAGTGGCTGGTCCCGGGGCAGGTTCTAGCCACCTCAGGCATACACTACCCCAGGCTGGGGGGGGGGGGGGTTCCAGGCACTAGGAAACCCCCCCTCGGTTTGCCTACGCAGGGAGAGCGAGCAGAGTATTTTAAAGGAAACAAAATGCAAATGGCTCAGTTATTCAGCCCAAGGTAGCCCACTATGGGACTGGCAGATGCCCCCCTGCCCCCCAGCCCCTGAGTATGGCACCTAGAGAAGGAGAGACATCAGTGTTGAGACAGGAGGAAGGGCTGAGATCCCAGCACAATATCCAGTGAGGAGGCAGAGTGCCAGCGGAACAGACGGTGGGGTATGGAAAACCCCAGAGGAGGCCACCAGCCTGCTCTGAAGCTAAGGATCAGTGTACTCAATTGCTTTTTCAATGAGTTGACACAGAGAGAAAAGACTAGTTAAACATGAGTTCATGCAAACTGTCATAGCGCTGTGTTGGATTTGCTGCAATATTACTGCAGAGTTATATGTGAAGTTGGGGAAAGAGAATTTCAGTAGAACTACATAGAACAGCACATCAAAATATTTGGAAAGAGAGAAAGTGAGTTGTATAAGGATATTCTGTGTGTCAAGAGGTCTGTCAGTATTGTCAACCAGTATTACAGATTCCCTTTCTATTAAGTGTGGATAGTGCAGTCTATATTTCAAGGAGAGAGTCAAATAATGCTTGCAGGCATGTCCATGTTAAATTGAGCTGTACTACTGCGACAGACAGAAACTGTTTTAATTCAAATGAGTGCTGTGTCACTAAAGAATTCCTATGTTTCAAGTACTGTTATCCTTATCTGACTTCAATATCTTCAGGTACTGTGCACCACCTAAAGAGAGTACTCGCAACATGCTATGTTTCATAGATCGTGATTGGCATTGTTGGTGTGGCTGCAGGGGCACAGAAATCATTTCTTAGAGTCATATTTACATGCTGAGCTGGTAGTTTAATTTAAGAGTTTATATTTCAAGGAAGCAGTTTAAGTTCCATGCCCCAGAGTTACCTCTTGCATTAAATTCTTGCCTAGAAGTTCACAAGAGTTGCTATTCCAATTCAATTCCCACTGTGTTTATTACATCTCGTTGCCAAATTTGAGCCCGTGTTTATTATATTGTTCCATTGCTGCTAAGATGTTACATTTTTTAACTGTATTCCTATAAAAAAAAGGTACTGATTGCCACCAGGTGGTTTCAGCACCCAAATCACTGTGTTTAGTTGGTGTCTGGGTAGTTTGGTGCAACGAGGGATTTTCCTGAATTGATCCCTGGTGTCTGTCATCCCGAAGCGGAGTGAGGATTCAGGTCAGAAGGTCAAAAGTTAGAAAGAGTAGACACATACATCCAGGCATCAGCACCTCCCTTCTACAGAAGGAATTTGACACCATCATTCTTTCTGCATCAATTTGGCAGGGGTTTCAAATGTCTACTCTGGTCTGTTGGAGGACTCTGCTACTTCCACTATGTACCTGTCAGTCTGTGGCTTCCTGCTTGTCTACATTACCACTCTCACATCACAACACTGTTATAAACAGCTCTGTCCTCACTAGAACAGTGACATGAGCCGACCAAGCCGCCCCTAACCCCCATTGTATCTGCACAAACATCTTCAGAAACAATCTGGCTTTTGCCAACATTATCTAATTAGTGGCAAATTGCTCTATTCTTGTCTAATTCAAAACAGGGTACGCATGGCTGAAGAAGAGATGATGAAAAGTAATAACGCAAAGGTGGTGTGAGTCTAATCAAGCACACCTTAATTATAAATTTCAGCATTAGTGTTCACACCTTATGGCAATAAAATGGTGTATGCATCAGTATATCGTAGTGTAAAAGGAGAATAAATTCACCCAGTAGAGCTAAGAAAGGGGCAAGTCTTCAGAAGATAGACTTGAGCTACGGTTGCCCGAGGTCCGGAGACAGGACTTCTCTCCCCTACATCAGTACAAGGTATGATGGAGTAATTGATTATTATAGCATAGTAGAGATGTTCACTGACCCCCATGTTTTGGTTTTGGATTTGGATCTGGATTAACTTCGTGTTTTGGTTTTAGTTTTGGCAAAACCACTCTCGTGTGTTTTTGTTTTGGTTTTGGATTCCTATTTTTTTTGTTAAAAAAAATCACATAACTTGGCTCTTTTTTTTTGTTCCTACATTATTATTATTATCCTCAATAACATTAATTTCCAGTCCTTTCCAGTCAATTTTTGACAAGTGACAAGAACACTGCTACCCTTCCTGTTTCTGTGTGAGCAATGGCACGGAGTAATGTCACTGGAGACTGGAGAGTGACAAGAACACTGCTATCCCTCCTGTTTTTGTGTGAGCCATGGCATTGAGTAATGTCACTGGAGACTGGAGAGTGACAAGAACACTGCTACCCCTCCTGTTTCTGTGTGAGCAATGGCGCTGGATCTCCTGGGGAGGGAGGTACTTATGGAATTCAAAACCCACGAGAACCGACAACGCAACAATAACGTTTGCCTCGATTCAGATCCGAGGACACGCAAAAGTACCGACCAAGCCCGAGCATCTCTATAGCAAAGGTACCACATTACCTACTCCATTCGGCCCATCCTTTCCATGTAACATTGGCTTTCATAACAGTCCCATATGTAATTTAAAAAAAATAAAATAATTCTTACTAAGCTGTATCGGGATTACAAAGGTAATTCTACAAAACAATAGACTTCTTAGCACATAAAGCATGCCTGGGAAATGTTTATAATACACAATACATTTCTGCTCTGAATAAAAGTGGCAGCTGGCTTGTGCTCTACAGATTACATACACTATGCATCCAGCTTGTTTGGTTATCCCGGAGACTCTGTATACTCATTATGGCTAAAGGTTTTTCTTAGCAATTTGTTTTAAATCTACAATGAGCACTGACGGCCGCGAAAGAGAGATTTTAACAACAGCCGTCCCTGAGAATCAATTACTTGCCATTTCATTCTGATCCACAAACAGTATGAAACCTTTGATTAATTTCCCATTGCTCAGGTTGTCTAGAAAACCCATTTCTCCGCATTTTTTTAAAATATTTTTGTGCAGATGAACTGCATTCAAATGATGTGCAAACATTTAAAAAAAAACCATTGTAATACAGGAATCATCTGTGTAAAGGGTTTTATTCCCAGAGTAAGATAAAACTGTTCTGAAAAGAGGGAGAAAAAAAAGTTTAATATTATATCGAGCAGCTCATATGCACAATTACAACTAAACGTATTAATACTAATATTATCTAAAGTAGAATTACTGTACACATTCCTTTATTGTGCAATTGCATAAAATGGGTAAAAAAAAATGTATTTATTGAAAAAGACACTGTGACAGTGTTGATTTTTCCGCCTACCATCTGTTTATCAAAGAGAGATTATTACTCATAGCTTAAAGGAAAGAAGGCATTTTATAATAATATGACTGCTGATTATGTAACTAGTAAATAGGGTATCATTGTTTCAGAAGCGGCAGGCTAATAAAAAGAAACTGATGTAGTATTAAACAAAGGCTATATATTCACAATAACAAATTATCACTTTATAATAATAAACTGCTAATTTACTTGGGGACACATTAAATACAACACATTTTTAAATGCAATAGAAGGGAATGTGAATAATTCTGCTGACTACAGACCTTAACACTATTAACAAAACTTTATGAAGATGTTTGGAATGATTCTAGGTGGTATATTTACTAAACTGCAAGCCTGAAAAGTGGAGATGTTGCCTATGGCAACCAATCAGATTCTAACTATCATTTATTTAGTACATTCTACAAAATGACAGCTAGAATCTGATTGGCTGCTATAGGCAACATCTCCCACAGTTTAGTAAATATACCCCTAGGACTCTTGACCTTCCCTTTCTCACCAGCTTTCTTCTTCTCTTGGATTTTCTCAAGGCTGCACCCTAATTCAATTTACTGCCATTTTGACTCTGAGGGCCCCTGAAAATTAATCTTCTCTATCCATGGTTCCATTAGATTAATCTTGATAGCTTTATTCTGAAAATATATGTCCTCTATCAATGATGTTACTAGCACAGGAGCAGTGGCAGGCTGGACTCGGGCTTGTGCCATAGTGGGTTGCTTTTGGGCTGGGTCACTGGGCCACCTCCTTTAAAATGTTCCTAATAGGCTGCTGAGTCAAGCCTTGTCCCCTGTCCTAAAATTTTCCAGCCCACCCCTGTACAGATGGACAGGATTACTGTAAAGGATCAAACAATAGGAAGTGCATTGATACAGGATCAAATACAGGAACCTAGAGCAATAGTGTGGCGAACAAGGCCATCTGTTTTCGATGAGAACTCAAGAAATGCAGATGTCCATAAATCCAATTTCGGGGTCAGTCCTGTTTGAGATGCTCTGCAGTGGCTGAACTACCATTGGTGTAACAGGTGCGGTGCACCGGGCCCATGGAGAGAATGGGGACTGCTGCACGGCGGATGCAGAGTGTTGGAACTAGCGAGCTGTGGGCCCCATTACCCAACCACCCTCCCTCCCACTTCCCTGCACTGGGACCCACTGCTCACTAGTTCCGTCTCTGATGCTCTGCATACACTAATATATCAGTGTGCTGTTCCCAATGAGATAATAGCAAGGAGCAACGTCTTGCAGATCTTTAAAGAGGCTAGTACATCAAAAATCAAATTATTACTCCAAAAAGTAATAGCAGAAAATCTGGAAAAAGGCTCTGGATAGTAAAGGGTTGAGATTCAAAACTGTCAATTCATGCACGAAAAATAAGTTAACATCTACGCCTATTAAAATGATCCGGGACCAGTTCTGAGGTCATCTACACTGATTATTTATCTTCAAACACTCCAGGTAAGAGCAAGTTTTGAAAAATGGGCATATCCATACACCTAGCCAACCCTGTAAGCCTTGCCCTTATTAACAGTTCAAAATCTGGACTGTCCAACAAAAAAAATTGGAATTATTGGGATTTATGGAATTATTGTCTGTCAAAGATGGATGTAGAAATGACTGGAATGTTAAGATTTTGACATCACTGTCTCCCAACGTCTCCAGAGATAAGAGGAATATTTAGTGCTGCTTTCATGATTATTATTGCATGTGAATCCATTTTTTGTCACCTAAGTTCTTTTGGCAAGGTAGGTGACCCACTTAACATTACCAAGACAACAGAACATTCTTTCCAAAGCAACTTATTTTCAAATTAATTTTATTAGTTGACCTGTGTTGAAATAATTGATGTAAAATACTTTAATCGTCAATTAATTAAACCTGCATTACTTCGGAAGGAAAATAAGTGCGAGCAAATAGTTTTGTAGTTGGGTGATTTGGGTCATTTAAGTAAGAGAACTAATTATTCACCCTTCCAGATTAATTTTTACATCTTCATATTCATACTATTTTTGCGTAGCCTGAATTCTTATTAAGGGACCTGTAAACAATCCTTTGTATCTCTCTCAATGCTGTATATCTTGACCTCAGAATAAAAATGGCAGGTTTTATCTAACACAAAGCAGCTTCACTGGAGGCTATTCTATAAAGATAACTTAAGAGAAAAAAAATGGAGTAAAAAAAAGGTATAAAGACTACAAAAATAGATTTTTTTAATTTTGACCTTAGCTGGAATCTGTCAGAGATGTCAAATTATATTCAAATAATACTAAGGCTATTTACATATAATAAAATTGCTACAAAAATAGTTTATTAATTTTAACTATTTTCCATAAAAATTGATTAATGAAGTAGAGAACAGAATGCAAATAAAATGCTGCTTTTATTAGTACTAGTAACACTACTACTACTACTACTACTACTACTACTAATAATAATAATATTTATAATATTAATTATAACATATTTTTTGAGCAAAGTTTATTTTTTAACTTAAAATGTACGCCAATTCTGCAGTTTCGCTCTTAGGGATATATTTACAAAACTGCTAGTTTGAAAAAGTGAAGATGTTGCCTATAGCAACCAATCAGATTCTAGTTCTTATTTATTTATTACATTCTACAAAATGACAGCTAGAATCTGATTGGTTGCTATAGGCGACATCTCTGCTTTTTCAAACCCGCAGTTTAGTAAATATACCCCTTAGTGTTCTAAACCAAACCCATTTAGCTCATTAGCATAATCTTTTTTTACTGTCATGTCATTAAAATGATCTTAATGTCATTTATTTTCAGCTAAAGCAATTTCTTTATTCAATTGGAATATTTTTTTGTCTAAATCATTTTATGAAATAATTATTGTGTCTATCCTATGTATACTTTAATCAATAACATATAGATGTTAGTGCAAAAAGATAAATGCACAACTCACAGTTCTTGCCCAATGTATAATGTATGTCCTGCCCTTGAATAACCTTCAAACAACAGTGTGTAGTAAATGGAAGAGGACTACTGAGGGCTGTTCATCACCTGCTATTCCTTCTTATTTCTCTATTTTGACCTTTTAAAAATCATATTTGCTCTTAACGCTTCTATTTTATTTTTTCCACCTGCCCAACCATCTTTTTTCTGCTTTCAATAAGCGACAGAGGTAATATAAGTTACCTTATCCCATATACTTCCTGACATACTTTTATATCTCTTCTTTCCATCCATCTTCATGTCTCCGACTTCTTGCTCTTCTCTTCCCCCAACAGAACTATTTTACAAACATGATTTTATGTGTGTAAGTGTTACAAACTTTCTTTCTTTCTTGTACTAATCAATAGAAAAGTCTCTCTGCAGCAATTTTCCTGGCAATTAAGTCTAGTTGTCATGTTTCTTTCCAAAAAAAGTATAATAACAAACAAAAACAAAAAACAACCAAACGAAAAGAGAGTAATGTAATGTCTGTAATATTGCTGTCAGCGGACTCTCAGTAACATTTGACTTATTTGTCTTGAGCTACATTTCATAAGCCATCCTGCTTTCGTTTGAACTACAATAAAAATAAATAAAAGTTGTCGCATAATCACCAGAAGTCCTCATTGCTAATTATAAACATTGAAATTAGTGACTTTAGTTAATTAAGGATATTGAGCCTGATTCATTCAGGAAAGTACTCATTTTTTTTCACTTAAGTTTTCTCCTGGACAAAACCATGTTACAAGGGGTGCAAATATTTTTTTTTATTTTACACATAAGTTAAATACTGGCTTTTTAACCTAGATCAACTTTAAATTCAAGTGTACAAATAAGCTATCAAGTATTTGTGTGCTACATGAAAAAAACAGACAGTATTTAACTTATGTGCAAAATAAAAAAAAACTCATTTGCACCCCTAGTATTGCAGCATGGTTTTGTCCAGAAAACTTAAGTAAGAAAACGTACTCAATTTCTTGCTTAACTTCCTTAATGAATCAGGCCCAGTGTTCTTACGTGTCTTGGTTTTTCATAGACAGTCTTGGCTTTCCTAAGACATTCCCGCTTTGTACTCCTGGAAATGTTTAACTTTTCTTATAATTCAGATTCCTGATCTTGATACACCAGAAGTAACAGGATAAGTAAAATTAACTTCCTATCATGTTTTCACAAGATTCGTAGACCATAGTACATCGATTCATCTTAAGCTTCCTATACCCTACATCACAAGTACGTTTTTCAACCAATACTCCTGTTTATCCCACACTCTTGTCTGACTAATTTCTCCATTTATACTGTAAGCTCTCAATATGATTTATTAACATTTTATTAATTAACAGTTTTTTTTTTTTATAGATCATCTACATATTACAAACTGCTTTACAGAGAATATTGAATTATTGACATCAGTCCCTGATTTCTGTCGACAATTTAGGCATAGTGATATGTTGATGATTAAGTTTTAATGATTACGTTTCCATCGACATATTTTAGTAAATGGACCCCTTAGAATGGTAACATGATATTATTAAGATTAGAGCCATGTTCGAGTTACTGGTTGAATGCAGCCATATTACAAAGCACATTACAGTGATTCTGAACATTATAAACAAGGATAGCGGAACCCTACATATAGCTACATATAGATTCTACCTACTGCTGGTAGATACACTTTAAAGACAAGCTCTTACCAGAGAGCATTTCATTTCTCACTTTAGCTTGTAAGCATTTTAGAACAGAATAGCTTTCAGTTTCATCTATTTTATATGTACAATAACTGTGAACTTTTTCCCTAATACACTATATATATTATACTTTATAGTACAGCAATAAATCTAACGTGAGCTGTAGAATAAAACACTAATCCCATTGAAAAACCACACTCCATATACCAATGCACTCGCCCAGAGAGCTTTGAGAATTGTGCAGCAACTAAGTAAAGTATACTGCGTTGTTCGTCATTGTCTTTGGTGCAATATATATATATATATATATATATATATATATATATATATATATAATGTATATGTTGTGACAAGGAGGGATATTTGCACAGTTCCCTGTAAGGAAACAGGTAGGAACACAGTGAGTCTACAGCAGCAGGCTGCAGGCAGGGTAAAGTTTTCCCTAGGTTCCTCTCTTAGCACACACACACACACACACACACACAAGTGTTCCACATAGGTGTGGTTGGTTTGCTGGGATTTGTTTGTAGTGCTTGGGGTGGAGGATAAAGACACTGTCTGTATGTGTGGGTGGCACCACTGATGCCAGTAAGTGGCTGGTGAGTAGACAGGGAAGCAGACGCGGGCTGGGAGAGGCGTGGCCAGGGGGCACACAGGTGACCGCATCTCATGAAAAGGTATGCGGCCGCGTCATTGATGACGCGGCCGCATCCCCTGTCGTGACGCGGCCGCATCCCCTGGCGCGATGCGGCCGCCTGTGCTCAGAAAGGGCTGAAATTTGGTATACTAAGATGTTTTTAATTTGTTAATTTAATTTGTTAATTGTTAAAAGCGTTTATAAAGATTTTAAAAAAATATATATATATTTCTTGAAGGAGAAGTGACAGTTGGGAGTGGTTGGTGGTTGCCGGGGGTGACAGTGGGGAGTGGTTGGTCGTTGCTGGGCGTGAAAGTTGGGAGTGGTTGGTGGTAGCTGGGGGTGACAGCGCGAGAGGAGTGTGATACTCAGGACCGCTGAGAGAGATCCCTGTGTCTGGATAGACATCTGGATAGATGTAGCGATAAAGATGAAGGATGAGGTGATGAAGAAAAATGATGAGGTGGTGACATGTGGACAAAACCACGTTAAAAAAGGGCGCTTGCGTCGGGAAGTAACGCTCTTCCCCCGAGGAGGCCTGGCCTAGCCCCAAATGCATGACAAGAACCTTTTTAACACTTAAGTAGCTTGATTTGAATAGAATGCATGAGTATCATGCACGGGTTAACTTGTGTGTGTGTGTGTGTGTGTGTGTATATATATATATATATCATATGCATATATATCATATGCATATATATCCATGGTAAATAATGGATTGTACCTTTTTGACTAGCTTAAATGATTACAAAACCTTGACCAAAATATAGATCAAACAATCTTCATTCAATCAGGGGTCTTATCCTATATTTACATATCTACATCTGTCACATATATTCGTCACAAGATTAACAGTAACCATACTAGCAGATTAGATACACCTTGTAAATTATTTATTCACATTCTTAATTTTGCCTTTATTGTAACATATGGCAAATTTTGATCAATACCCTTTGCCCTCTTTTTAAGTCTCCAATGAAAAAATAAATAAGGCTGACACTGGTGTTATAGCAGAGAGAGCATCTGTGATAAGCTGTAAGGATATCACTGAGGGCGTCTAATAACCATATAAAGGCTCAGTTTAAAAGGATGCACAGTATACTCAGTGACATAGTTATCATTTAACCTATATCAATGATTTCCTCTTATTTTATTGTTTAATTGATATTGCTGTCATTATTGTCACTATTTTAATATATACTATATGATATATTTCCAACTAGCCGAATTATCTAGGTTAAATCTGCTATAGTGTATTTTGATAACGTGTTGCAACTCAAGTAAGTTTTTTCAAATTTTTAATCTTTGTAACTGATGTACAATATTATAGTATATTGTAATGTCATTACTATTAGGTCACTTTTTATATTATTCTGATATAGGATTAATTTATACTACTTTGATTACATAGATAGATAGAAAGATAGATAGAAAGATTTATAGAGAGAGAGAGATAAATACAAGGTTAGATACCATTTTCATTATTTAAGTCTTTATTTGAGAAGAGTCCCTTACAGCCAAACACACTTAAATGCAATATGATTGTGTGATTTTACAGGCCACTTACCTTCTTAGGGTTAAAGGTTTGTTATTATTATTATTATAATTTTTATCATTTATTTATATAGTGCCTCTAATTTCACAGCGCTGTACAGAGAACTCACTCACATCAGTCCCTGCCCCATTATAGCTTACATTCTAAATTCCCTAACACACACACACACACAGACGGAGAGAGACACAGACAGATATGCAGACTAGGGTCAATTTTTTAGCAGCCAATTAACCCATTTTCCATCAGCCAATGATATCTATAAGGGAGGTACTTGAGATTTTCTATACAGGTAACCTCCCTGGAAAATCCTGTCTCTGTTGCTGCAGAAAATCCCTCCCTTGCTGTTTGTCATACAATGATTGCATGTTACTAATCTTTCTCCTTCTTACAGACAAGGAGCAGTTGGCAGGAAAGCCTTATGGTCAGCTGCTAATATAAGGCGCTCAGATGAATTGTGCGCTGGCTTCTTCCCCCTTCAAGTTACTTTGGCTCCTAGTCCTTTGACCTGTGGACACGTCACTGTGAGTCCAGAAGGGGCATTGGGTCTCCGACGCCAGATTAATCGCCGGCTACTTGGCTACCAACATGTTTTGGTTTAGTATTAGTCTGGATTAACTGAACTCGTAGTTTGCCTTATGTACCACTTGTTTTTAATTTTAATTATTCTGTGACCTTTTTGGCAAATTAATAATGATGTCCGTGGCTTAATTTCAATGATATAAGACATTGGTTCCCAAAATGTGTGCTGCGCCTCCCTGGGGTGCCACAGCGATGTCACAGAGGTGCCGCGGCCAGAACAAAAAAAAAATACTTGCCAATCTGGTGGCGACCAGGATCCAGCATGCTCCTCCCTCCTCTCTGTTCCCTTCTCACTGAATGTTGGTCGTGATGTCATCATGCCCGACATATTCATTGACTAGACGTGCAGAATGGTGCTGTAAGAAAGAAGACAGAAGAAAGAAGGCAAAGTAACGTAAATAAAAGAATGGAGGGGAAATAGTGTTAGGAAAAACAGATGGAAGGGAATATAAAGAAGGAGGGTGCAGTGTAATGGTGAGGGGGCAATGTGAGCGTGAAGGGGCACAGCGTGAGCGTGAAGGGGCACATCGTGAGCGTGAAGGGGCACATCGTGAGCGTGAAGGGGCACAGTGTGAGCATGAAGGGGCACAATGTAATGGTGAAGGGGCACAGTATGAGCATGAAGGGGCACAGTGTGATGATTTTTGTACAAATTGTTTTTATTTTGTTTGATCTTATTCCTCTTAATGATGGCTGTAAATTGTTCTTTGACAGAAATATGATTGAAAAAAATACATAAAAATATTATTTTCCCCTTGGATTTATGTATATTATTTTTGCAAACAACTTAATAAGTATTTCTGTCCTGACCTAAATACTTATTACATTATTTTGAGCCAATTACTTATAAAACGGGACTGCTCTGTAAATATTTTAGTGGGGTGTCTTGAAAAATTTTATGGAGACCCTAATGGGTGCCACAAACTGAAAAAGTTTGGCTACCACTCTTATAAAATATCAATTTATAAAAGTGTTACAAGAGGTTTATTGTGCAGAAGAGAAGAGCATCAACATTATGCAGTTTAATGCAAAATTATACAAAAAGGCTAAAAAATCACTTGTAGTGCAAGAGCCTAATATGAGATCTCAAAGTTCAAAACTGCCTCTACCAGATATACAGTGTGCACATAGTTTTTTCCTATATAAGCTTTAATTCACAAACAGCAGGGCACAACTCTTCATGGAAAATTGTAGTATGGTGGATGATATGAAGAATCAGCAGGAGCTCCTCTAAGTTATTAGTGGACAGGGCTTCTGGATAAAGTGAGCCACTTATGTGAATGTAAAGAGAGATATTTTAGACTTACAGATAAAGATCATTTTAGAGTTGAGAGCCTGGAAGAAAGAAATAATGGCACAAATCACCATAGTTAATGTAAGCAAGTATTAGGCAAATAGTGTCATTTACAAATAGGCTTGTCAAAGGGATAGATGACTTATTGAGTCGGTTGGGGGTGCCACTTATTGCATATAAATGCAGGATTCATCTTAACAATGAGAGGTCTTTAAAATGTTTAGGAACAAATTATCTGAGGCTTCACGTTAGTGACATCATTGTGCTGAGATATCCACCCACAGTGACATTTAGAAGGAAAGACAAAGATAACTGAGCTGAGAAATAGGCAGACTGTGGAGACAAATAGTGTAATATATTTGCAGCAAAACTTAATGACAGTGAGCTTCATGCAAACTTTATCTTCCGTAGCTTGTAAACTCTAGCTTATTTTGGGACTGATATCCATTTACCTATGGGATTTTTAAATTATTATTCCAGTTCCAGAATTATTACAAATTGACAAATTCAGCAATATATAATAGACAAGCGGAACAATGTTTATATTGGTGGGTAGTCATTTGTAATGCACTGCACAGAAATAGACATAACAGTCCCACTACTCCAAAGTAGAATGAGACTAATAGTTCCATTATCTTTGGAACATTGATATAATAGTCTCACAGAGTTGGGGTCATGGCTTCTATTCCAACCAGGTCACGGTCTGTGTGGAGGTTGCATGTTTGTGAGGGTTCCTTGTGGTTTATTGTTTTCTTGTGCTCAGGTTTCCTCCCATGGTTCAAAAACATAATGATAGCGTATCTCCTAACTGTCCCGATGTAGGCCTCTATCCCACCGTCCCATGGGTCAGAAAGTTGGGAGGTTTCTCCCATTCACTGCTGTAATGGATAGCAGAGCAGTAGCGGTTTATGGGTGCCAAGCGCAACTGAAACTGGTGTAAAGGACAATGAATGGGTGATTAGAGGGCAGAGGAAGGACAAGAGGAGTAGAATATCATTTCAAAAGCTCAAGGTAGGCCCCTGGGTGTGTAGTCACACTTTCATCGTGATGTAGACACAACTCCAACGTGACTTGGCCACACAACCTGTCCTGATTCCTGATGCTCCAAAGTTGGGAAGTATGTGGTAGGTTAATTGGCTTTTTTGTAATCGACCTTAGTTAAAATTAGCAAATTTTCCCTCCATATGTGTATGCCCCTCTATCCAACTCATTATCGTCATTAGTTCTACTGAAAAAATAGGGTGTTTGTAAAGTTCAAGTAGCAAAAACTGAAAATGAAAGGGCAGTAAAGCCCAATGCCATTTATGCCCTGAACAGGGCTGTCCTAGGTCTTTATGGTAAATATCGATCTGGTCAATTCCAAAGTGTTAAAGTGGAACTTATGCACTTTTTTGAAAATAACAGAATGAATGTAGTGTAAATACATTATGGTAGTAGGGACAGTGGTCAAGGTGGAAATTTAGAAGTGCCGGTATGGAAAATTTAACTGAATAGGAAGGGGTCTGGTGGCCGCTTAGGCCCCCAGAAATACAATGGGTTTTGATAGTGGGAAATTAATTTTAGATGCTTTTTAAACACTATATATAGTATAATTTAAAACATGTTAAATAGTGCAAGGCTATACGCTCTGTGTCCTTCCACCTCTCTCTAATTTTCCCTGTGTTATTCCATTTCTCTCATTTTACTTAACCTTTCCCTAATGTCTCCCATATTCCTGCATCTCTCTCATGCCTCATTTGTGCAGTTCTATTCTCCTTTATATGTATGTTTACGTTTAACTTTCCATATTGTCTACCCTGTGTTTCTTCACCTCTCTCTTCTATCTTCCACATGTTCCTTCTCTCTCCCTCTCCACCTGCTCTCCTCTGTGCCTCACCGCTGCTTCCCTCACTCCCTTAATTATCCTCTGCTTTGTGTCTATGCCTATCCCTGTGTTTGGTTTTCCACTCACCTACAATGGCAATTGTCCTATTCAATATACACTGGACTCCCTGTTCATTTTAAAGTTTCTCACCCATGTTGATAGATTTTCCTTTCTGCAGTATAAATGAAAAAGCCCAAATAGAAAACAATGTACTATATAAAAGTGAAGTGCTAGAAACACTGTCATTGATGAACGAGACTGATCCGTGAATGAACAGCAGACTACAATATGGGCAGGTCCTTAGTAAAAGGTAGAATAATGATATAGTATGGTGTACACATGGTGTTGCTGAGGGATCAATTGATATGCCTTGGCTTTTCTGTAATGTATGTTTAAATAGAGGATGGCAGACACCCCCATGCACCAAGCAACACATTCAAAAAAGTCAATGGAACGGTATTTTATTTATGTCATCAGATGCGGCCGCGGGGGAAAGAATTGTTTTTTGCAGCCGGGGGGCGGCCGGTCGGCCTACCCCCCAGGCCCTAATAGCGGCCTTACCGAGCGGCCCGGGGGGCCGATGCACCCCCTGCCCCCCCAGGCCAGACTGCCACTGCAGGGAAGTAATGTCTATGCACCAAGTAACACATTCAAAAAAGTCAATGGAACGGTATTTTATTTAAACAAAACAAATAAAAAACAAAGCTGGACGGAGGTTGAACCCAGAGAGAGGAACAAGTGTGAGCTGGATGGAGAGACAGGAGACAGACAGAGAGGTTTTATGGTCTGTCAGAGCAGAGAAACGGAGCTGGTGACTGAAGTATCAGGGAGAGAGAGAGCAGTAGATTGAAGGAAATGGTGAAGGGACCATTTGCGGAGGAGTGGGTGTATCTGCCAGACTCCATACATGAGGGGAGCTATGCTGCCAGTGGGAGTTGGAGACCAGTGGTATAAGAAGCAACCAATTACTGTATTCTCTACTTAAAAGGACTGAGTCTTTTATTATTATAGACAAGAAACTGGTGGGGAGGAGGGAACATTTATTACATGTGTTGGGCAGCACGGTGGCTAAGTGGTTAGCACTTCTGCCTAACAGCGCTGGGGTCTTGAGTTCAATTCCCAACCATGGCCTTATCTGTGTGGAGTTTGTATGTTCTCCCCGTGTTTGCATGAGTTTCCTCCGGGTGCTCCGGTTTCCTCCCACACTCCAAGAACATACTGGTAGGTTAATTGGCTGCTATCAAAATTGACCCTAGTCTGTCTCTCTGTCTGTCTGTGTGTGTATGTTAGGGAATTTAGACTGTAAGCTCCAATGGGGCAGGGACTGATGTGAGTGAGTTCTCTGTACAGCGCTGCGGAATCAGTGGCGCTATATAAATAACTGATGATGTGTTTCTGCATCCATGTTGGATTTGCCTTATATGACATAAAAGGAGCGTTGTTTGTGAAATATCCAGTTAAGATTAATTATCCTATTAGGAAAATATCACAAGCAGTATTATTGTAAGGAATCCTGTGTGCTTCCACATTAAGGCTAGGTACACACTGGAGGTTTTTCAGCCGATTATCAGCCAATCACCCGATAAACAACCGCTTGGCTACATATTGCGTTAGTGTGTATAGTCACACAATGAACGTCAATCATTCCAAAGTGCCGATTGTCGTTTCATTGGGCTGGTTTAACTGTTTGACTGTTTAATATCTCATTCCAATCACCTTCCGATCATGTAGTGTGTATGCACTCATGATCACGATCTACATAAAGCAGGGGTGTCCAACCTTTTAGCTTCCCTGGGCCACATTGGAAGACGACGAGTTGGTTTGGGCCGCACATAAAATACACTAATACTAATGATAGCTGATAATCCAAAAAAACATAGAAAACATAGTTAACATATTAAACTTACTTGGAAATGAAGTTAATAAGAGTTAGGAAACCTGTTGCAGAATCATGATTAAAGCAGTAGTCCCTTTACCAGCTGCAATTTAACTTACCTGCATCTGCCCCTTAGTGGGGTTCGGGGAATTAAATGCCAAACTTTTTTTTCCTCTCTTTCTGCACCCATGAATCATTTTTTTTATTGATAATTTTGAAATGGTCACCGATATAGGTAGCATCAGGAGGACTAATAGAAATCTACAGAGATTTAAAGATAGGGTGGCGGGAAAAATGGCTCATGGAGCAGCCTCCGATGAGGGTAACAGTGGGTGATATTTTCACCCTACTCAGCACTGCACATTTAAAATGGTTTAAAATATTAAAAATACAATCATCTCTTAATATTTATATTAGATACATACAGAGAACACAGCTAGTTCATAATTGCATGGTGCAGAAAGTCCAAATTCAGAGTAACAACAATAAGATACTGGATAATCTTTCACTGCTGCTGATAGTAAGCGTGGGTGACTCCTCTGTGCTGCGCTACGCAATGGATGTCGGGTGTGATGACGTCACCCCCGACATTCACTGCGAGCACCACACGGAGGAGGAGGAGACCAGGGAGGGAGCCGGAGCGCCAGCTGACGTGACCGCAAGGTAAGTATTTTCTTTTTTCTTGCAAGATATTTTTTTCATTATCAGCGCTGCCCCCTTGCCACAACCACTGGGCCACATTTGCAGGCAGGCTGGGCCGCGGGTTGGACAACCATGACATAGAGTTTACGGATTTGTGGTCTTTTCAGCCCATACCAGCAATGAACATGTCCTGGTGACTAAATGTAGAGAGTGCTGTAGATGGAATAGTTTGTTTGTTCATTCTGAGACTGAATATTTTATTTCAGAGTCCCAGAAGCTAACGAAATTCATAAGGACATGTGGATAGCTATAACGAGGAGGTTAATCAGTGTGACAGGAATGAGTGAATCAGTGACTACTGTGCTGTCATTGTCTACACAACTAGAGGACCAGATGAAGAGCACAGATCTGAAGATAAATCTATTGTGTACGCATGAATTGTCCGACCGATCAGCCCTACAGTCGCAGGTACAATCGTTGCAGATAACAAGTCGGTCGGAAATTTCTTCAATGTCTTCCTAGCCTCAGTGACTCAGAGGGACTGTGCTGGTTTACTGAAACACCATCATCATCACCATTTATATAGCACCACTGATTCCGCAGGGCTGTTCAGAGAACTCTTTCACATCAGTCCCTGCCCCATTGAAGCTTACAGTCTAAATTCCCTAACATACACACAGACAGAGAGAGAGAGACTAGGGTCAATTTTTTTATAGCAGTCAATTAACCTACCAGTATGTTTTTGGAGTGTGGGAGGAAACCGGAGGACCCAGAGCAAACCCATGCAAACACAGGGAGAACATACAAACTCCACACAGATAAGGCCATGGTTGGGAATTGAACTCATGACCCCAGCGCTGTGAGGCAGAAGTGCTAACCACTAGTGTAATAATAGTAATATTATAATAGTGTATTATCATAGGAAGTTGTTTATGTGATTAGCGTTTTGTATATGCTCTCAGTCAACTTATAGATAAGTGGGACAGAAGTACCTCTTAGTGGGATAGAAGATAGAAGGTGTTAAACGTACAAATTGTGTTTAGGTATTCATATACCTAAACACAGTTTGCTGCCATCTTAGACTATTGTTCTGTTAATATCTGCCCGAGGTTTAAATTGTTTCCATTGTTCTATATCTACTTCTATATTAACCATTTCTATAGTACAATATATTTTTGATAACAAAATGAAACTTTAGTAGTCCACCACCTACCAAATAAATATGCCGGTGTGGCTTCTAAAGACCAGTTTGTTGTATTGAGATTTAATTTGTGAGTCTGAGGTCGTAAGTAAGTGGGCAGAGGCTTTCTTACTCTCCCTCTGGTATTGCGGATTAAGGTGGAGGCACTGTGCGGATAATATCAAGGTGAAGATTCCAGTTTACTGATGAAAAGTAAACACATTTCTCCCCAAAGACACTCTAGGAAAAAAGGGTGATGCATTTATTTTTTTTCTCTATAGTATGTAGTAGTATGCTTCGGTGTGATTGGTCAGAGGTATGAACCCAAATGTCAAATCTAAGTAAGCATGTGGATAAAATTAGTATGACAGACTTAGGCTTACTTATGATTGCTGGCTATGTTAGTGAGATGAAGGAAAAGGTGGCAGTGATATAATTTTGATGGCCGGAAAACAAATCTAAACATTAAAAATTCTCCAAATTTGACCAACATTAATATTTTGCAAAAGATAATTTGCTTTGATTTGTAATTTTTATTAGCACAGTGCCTGTTGATTGTTTAGTTTGCATTGGTTAACTGTGCTAGCTTGAGACTAGTTGTTGAAACTTTAGAGGGGATGCATTTTTTAGATAAAGTTTGACTGATCAATTCTCAAAAGAATTGGAAAAATGCTTGTACAGCATTGACATGTCGAGAAAGTTTAAAAAAAGTCAAAACAGTGTCTTAAATATTAAAGAAGGTCAGGGATCAAAATGGGTAATGGGTTTTAATGCAGATAGAAGAAGGGCAGACTAGACAGGTCAAGCTGTCTCTCTTCTGCCATCATATGCCATTAATCCAGTAGAAGCAGGTCGAGCAGGTCACAAAGAAGGATGCCGCAGGCCAAGAGGAATGCTCACAAAAGACTTGTTCCCATGTCAGAAAGAATGACCATGAATATAGATTTGAGTTGTGTTGTTATATAGGAAGAGACAGGCTTCAGCAAACTGAAAATACAAACTATTGTAGCCAAAGGGTGAAAAGGTAGCTAATGCTATGTGCATTACAAAAAGATTTACTAAAATGGGGGATTATCAATATCCACAAGTCTATCTTTGTGCAGTCAGTGAGCCTAGGATATAGGGACAATATAATTGGTTTATAAAACAGATTTAATTTCTCTTTATTGACCTATGGGTGTTCAGTAAACTAGAGAGATAAGACATTGTGCACAGAAGGTACCTATTTCTATGTATATTAGCATTAAGTAACATGACTTGAATGAGCCCTATTGCTTGATCCACAGAATTAAAATCAATCATCATAAAAATGAATACTGCCTCTATTGGCCAACTTTTTAATCCTTGTATACACAGGGTAAAAGGTGATTGTAAAAGCACACAAGAGAGAGTGATAAGCTTAAAACTTAATGTTATCACTGTAACAAAATGTTCAAGTAACATATAGAATATAAAATTTCTCCCGCCCCGCTCCCCTTCATTGGAACATGCTCCCCAGCTCCATCAGAACTTCCCCTAATCTGTCCTCTTTCAAACGAACACTAAAAACCCACCTTTTCTTAAAGTCTCATGCCTAACCTCCCACCGGTCGGCTACCTCTCTCTCTCTCATCCCTTCTAACCTTCTCCCCCTTCCTCGACTCCTCCGTTTCTCCCGTCTCTCCATCTCATCCTTGTGTCTGTCTGTCTTCCCCTCCCTTTAGATTGTACGCTCCTTTGAGCAGGGCTCTCCTACCTCCTGTTTCAATCACTTTTAACTGCGCTCTCCGGCTACTCAGCTCTCCTCCTCTTGGTCCTTCTGCCCTCTGTCTGCTCTCGCTTCTCTCTCCTCCCCTCTGTGGCTCTTAACCTGTCATCCGTGCCCACCCTCTTGGGCCAAAGTTACCTACCTGTACTGGCTTTTCCTTTCCCTCTCGTTAGCTGAGCCTGAGCCCCAGAGTTATAGTGCTTACTGTTACTTGTACTGTGCTGTTTCACTTTGTACTATGCCATTGTTTGTCCTTGTACGGTGCTACGGATACTTTGTGGCGCCTTATAAATAAAAATTATTAATAATTAATAATAATAAAATATAAAACTCTATTTCATTGTTGGTGGAGACTAATGGTCAAATCCCAGGTGCATTTGGCATTACAACATTTACAACCCAGATAATGATATATAAAAGGGTAATCAAATACAATCATCCGAGTCCACAGATAAAGTTCCTATAGTTACCTCTGCTATCGAGCTTCCAAAACAGAACACTCCTGTGATGTGGCAACCATAGAACACAGCTGCGTGTGAATCCAATCTCCTGCTTAAGCAGAAGCCGAGCATGTGACTGATTCAAGACACTTAGATTGTAACTCCCATTAAACACAACTGTATGTGCATTTGATATCTTATTGCGGAAGAAAACAAGCATATATCATGTGGACGAATCCAGGAAGTGTAGCCGCAGTCAGCGTTCGGCCGACGCCGCAATCCACAGTCAGTGAAAAAAACCATTAATCGTCTCTCCAACGATCCAGTGGTAAATAACTAGGAATGTCCAAAAGTAATGTAAATGAATAACCCCGGGGTTAATAGAGCACCATTATTCACCAATTCATAAATAACAGACTGACGCGTTTCTTGGCTTTTAAAAGGTGATTGGCTCCCTTTTCATCGCTTGGGCAAACTAAGAACAATTGTGGAATTTGACAGTTCAAATCTGTTTTTTTTTTTTTATCACAATAGAGATACTAGATATTGGTTCATTATTTTATCAAAACATTTACTCTTGCAGTCCAACGTCAAGCGTCCTCATTTTATGTTTAGATAAACTTTGTCAAAAATTCTTCTTCTATTCACATAGTGCATTTAAATTGTCATACAGATGGTCCACTAAAACTAGGTGAAGCTGACAAGGGCATATTTCTTTTCTAAATAAACATTTGTATAGTAGTATACACAATAAAATACATACAGATTATTATAATTTTAATCAGATGACAACGTCTGCCCACTTCACTAGGAAGTGGGCAGATGCGGGAGACTGCCATACACTCCCGGGAGTCCAGGAGACCCACCCAGAATCTGGGAGTCTCCCGGACATTCCAGGTGAGTTGGCAAGTATGCTTTATATTCCGCATATGCATTGTACGTATCCTGTAGTGTAAGACCAGAGCGGACCTACTCCCTGCATTCAACAACAAACGTATCTTTACATCCGCTCCTTGTTGACTATGAATGTACATATGCCAGATTTACGTGCGTTTATTAGAAGAACAATACATTATTTTTTATGCCGTAATGAACCAGGCCCTGTATCTTCAGAATTGGCATCACTGCGAATGGGCCACAAAACTCCATTTGTGCTAATTTTTGCAATTTTGCTCATCTCTAAATCCAATGTAAACTGGGCCTACAAACGAAAGTCCAGCCATTATCTTTCTTTTAAAACTCCATAAAAGCTCAGATTATTATACATCAGTTTCCTTATGAAAATAACCAGCACATTACAAATGAAAGGTAAGACATGACTAAAGTACATCTATTTAGTCTTATGTGATTTACTTAAATCATATCTAAAAAAGATTCTAAATCATCTCTACCTTGTAATAATATGCTCTGAGCTCGTATCATTTCCTATGCTCTGTGCTTGAAGAACAGTTTAATTTGATGCAATTTTCCCTTCATTTTACTTTTTTTGTCTAAAAGTAGGAATATACTGTGAAGCCAGACAAGTGGAAGAGGATTTGAGTATGCAGCACATTGATATTCTATGTATCTAGACTAAACTAACTGCCATGTAGTAATGAGTGACATTTTCAGAACTGTTCCAAGGAATATTCCCCTCGTTCCTCATTTGGTCGCTAAATTTTCATACATTTCAGTGGCGAAATTTGGCCTTAACTGTTCTCAGTCACAATCACACCACAAATCAGAATGATTTGACCCTTGATGCCTCAGCTCTATTCATAGACTATAAAGTCAAGTGCAAATTTACAAATACAATACGGTATTTTTTATTCCATAGAATCATGAAGCAAAAGAAGTAGTGGAGGTTTGTATCGCTGGAATGTCTGGCCCCTCACACAATGAAATGCGATTCGCTCAAAGGCTTGCTGCATCTTTCTTCACCTTAGTGCATTGTACCACTGTTCATTGTCATGTTTGTAAAGCATTGCTTTTGTGTTGAGCTTAGCAAAGTATATGTTAAGCTCATAAATAAAGGCATGTAATAAAGACATCTGGTTGTTCCTTTTCTACTTTCTTTAAACTTTTTTTATGTAGATATATAGTTATGCCCCTACAGGGGCAAACGCAGGATTTGCAGAGGGGGGTTTCCACACCACACCGCCAATGGGCCTGACCAGCATGCATGGGGGCGTGGCTATAATTTTAGAGAGTACTTGGCTGCTCTCCAACTCTCCCTATCCCAATAATATACATGGGCAATGCTGCATGCACTACGATTAGGTGCATGCACCCCTCTCTTTTCAAGCAGAGCCGTGTGAAGCTAGGGCAGGGTCCAGCTACCTCAATTATAGAGTGCCCCAGACTTGTAGGGGGGTTACCAGGCACGAGGGACCCCCCCTCGGTTTGCCTACGCCCTAGTACAGGTCTTATGGACTTTTCAGGCAATGCAGACCGCTGTAACTGCTGTAAGTATATTTAGAAATTACCCACACACTTACTTTCCAACACTGTCACTGGGCAAAATGTGCTAGTATGTGCGGTGGTGTGCCAATGAAAATTGGGCATGACCACACCATGCTGAAGGCACGGCTGTATGATGTTGGGGCATGCAGGACCAGCTACTGTAGCAAAAAAAATGAAACTTTCTATCACAAGATAATCAGATTATCTCTGAAAGTTTCTACTGCAATGTTCCAGTAACATACTTAATCAAACTGCAATGCCCCCATTTACTTTTAGAAAGTGAACAACTAAATGTTGCGTATCCCTCCATTGACTCTAAATTATTTACAATTGTGTTAACTGAAAAAATCTGTGTGTGCCACTAAATAACAATGAAACAGACTATCTTTATAAAAAATATAAAACAATTGGACAGACAATATTAAAGAAATGATAGAATTACAAACACCAATGACAACAACATGATGATTTGCATTATAAAGCTCTAAATCTGTGATTGCCATCACTATTTTTGACGATGTGTAGACAAAATGATATTCAAACTCAAGCAGGGTAGAAAAAAAACTGAGTGACAGTTTAATGAAATGTTCCTATGCTTATTTACTGTCAATTTAATTAAACCATACAATTACCGACAATTAGAAAACAGTTCATCCATTATGTGCCAAATGTGTTTTTACACGTTTGTTATGTAGAATGATCAAATGACTGCAAGTGTACTTAAAATGCAATAAATAGAATACACATCTTCGGATACTAATTTTATAGACAAAAACAATATATTTTTTTAAATAACGTAATGCAAAAAATTCTGATGTGAACTAAGCTGGACAAGCTCAGGCCGATCCTGTCTGAGTGCAAGCGTCAAGAATCGGCATCCATTTCTAATTTGGAGGCACTTGAGGGAGACCAATGTGGGTAAGACCTGGCCATTAGTGGATCACATAGTAGCCTATTAGTGTGACAGATGATTACAGTCAGCAGTGACCCACTGATAGGATTTTCAGGCATGCTTAAAAATGACCCAATCATTTTCAATTGGATCATTTTCAGGCAGAATATTTTATTATATACATAAAAGAAGTTTGGGCTGAAACCAACGTGAGGTGGCCCAGTTGCATCTGGGCCAGGTTTTAGGGGGGTTGATGTTCCGGTTGGACCTCCCGTTAGTGTACGCTGGCCATAACTTTGACCCGGGGAGCCTGTTATGGGCCTTCCACTGAATGGATTTGGTTTGTTTGTCTGTCCAGTTATGCATTCGACACCCCTGCTCCAATTGAGATGAAAGCAACGCGAGGTTGTCTAGTTGGATCCTGGCCAGGTTTTAGGGGGGTTGGGGTCCCGGTTGGACCTCCTGTTGGTGTGCAATGGGCAGAACATTGACCCTGGGAACCTGTTCTGAGACAACCGCTGTATGGATTTGGATGAAAACTTCAGACTGGTAACATTGGATCGCAGAAGACATACTAAGGGGTTGAGTTCCCAGTCGAACCTCCCATTAGTGTACACTGGCCATAACTTTGACCCGGGGAGCCTGTTATGGGCCTTCCACTGGATGGATTTGGTTTGTTTGTCTGTCCAGTTATGCATTCGACACCCCTGTTCCAATTGGGATGAAACCAACGCGAGGTGGTCCAGTTGGATCCTGGCCAGGTTTTAGGGGGGTTGGGGTCCCGGTTGGACCTCCTGTTGGTGTGCAATGGGCAGAACATTGACCCTGGGAACCTGTTCTGAGACAACCGCTGTATGAATTTGGGTGCAAACTTCAGACTGGTAACATTGGATTGCAGAAGACATACTTGATGGGATCACAAGTGGAAGGGGGTTGGAGGGTCATCTAGTGTTCGTAAAGGACTAGACATGCCTCAAAAGAGTCGACATCTACTCTTGCTCTCAACAAGATTGGGAGGTGCCAGTTTTCTCTCTCACCCAGGGCACTAAAATGTCTTGATACAGCTCTGATTTAGTGGGAACAAAACAATGATTATATTAATAACATTAACAGAAAAGCCAATTTCTCTGTGAGTGTCCACATAACATAGCAATATACAGCATGGAATTATAAAAATAAATGCATTTTTTATTGTAATAAACAACCAGGATCATTTTAAATTGCCTTGCTGCTGACTGTTTATTTCACGCAGAATGGATGGTACATCTGTGTTTATGTTATATTTCAAATACTATATATATATTTCATTTCCAACTAGTGGTGACTAGTATTCATGTTTCACTATTTTATTAATAATCATTATTTTTCCCTGTTCTTAGCGGAAATATATGATCAACTTTGTTGACATAATTGCTTCTGTATATACATGAGGAAACAGAAAAACCACTGTAAGAAAAATGTAAATACCCCAAGGAGACAATCATGGTTCAATTCTAATATGTTTAATTTAGCATGCAATTAAACTAAAAATAAAAGCTGCTGTAATATTTGTTTATTATGTGTGTTTGAATAAGGTCAGAGCACCTATTATGTTCATTTTTTCAAAACAGGGGACATATAGGTGATAGAGGGAGCAGGTTTAGAACAATGTGCAACTATTCAGAATTAGCATGTTCACTGTAGCACAGAGTAATAGAGATTCTGGGTTTATGTGCAGGGAATTTTGAAGTGTGTGTGTGGGGTGGGGGGGGGGAAAGGCGGCTAAATGAACATGTAGCCATTCCAAGAATCCAAACCACTGCTGAATTTATAAAAAGAAAGGAGCCCCTGTAGGCCCTTCCACATCACTGCCAAATATACCTAGTGCCAAAGATATATATTTTACTGCCTACTATTAGATAGGTCAAAAGCAATGACATGACCTACAGAACCTACATGCAACTAGCTTTTAATCTCAGGTTAGACAGTTATGAGTTCTAGCATGTGGAGGAGGTATGATGGAATTCCCACCAGAGACAGTCATGAGTTCTAGGATGCGGAGGAGGTACGGTGGAATTCCCACCAGAGACAGTCATGAGTTCTAGGATGCGGAGGAGGTACGGTGGAATTCCCACCAGAGACAGTCATGAGTTCTAGGATGCCGAGGAGGTACAGTGGAATTCCCACCAGAGACAGTTATGAGCCGTGACAGCTAGAGATGTGTTCCTTACAGCTAAAATGCTTTGAGATTAACAAGAAGGTCTGTGACCTAACTGAAAATCATACTTAACCTAATTAACAACAGTGCACCTGTCTGAGTGTTGGCTTCTAAATGGCTCAGTGTGTAGCATATCTGCTTCACTGATGACATATCCAGGGCCGCCAAGAGAATATTGGGCCCCGGTACAGCAACCGTTTGGGGCCCTTCCATAGCCTCTAATGGGGATAGGGCCGCACCAGTTTGGTGACTCCTCTCACTACACACGCAGGCCTGGGCACCAGTACTTTTTACCTGCTCCCCCCACCTCTTGCCAACCCTGGACATATCAGGATCACCTGCTCATTGATGCCATGTGGGAGACACTTGGTGACTAGTGAATAGTATGTGGGAGAACCTGGCCCAGTGGACAGTGTGAGAAGCATCTGGCCTAGGCCCAAAGAATGGCCTATGGGACACATGGTCATGATGAACCACCAATGGTATTGATCATGAAAAACAGGTAAAGGGATAGACATGGGAGATTTAAATGTTAATGTTATAGTTGTTTAATAAGAGCGGTTCAAGAAAATGTAACTACAACAGTATGCGGGTGGAATTTTTAATCCATTTTTTATACTGAAACAGGTAGCTAAACGGAGACACAAAAAACAATTCTTAAGAAGGTATAGGAAAACTTTTTTTAAAATTTATTTTGCATTTTTTGTTATTTAGTGTCAAAGGTTAATATTTAAAAACACAGAGCCCTCCCTGTCAGTCTTGTCGGTAAATGCTTATCGTCACAAATAATATATGTTCTCATTATGCATGTCAAGACATCTGTATACCACCTATTCTTTAGTTCTGTATGGCAAATTAAATTCTTAGTATCTGTTTCTATATAAAGAACAGCAATAGAACTACAACAAGCTACAATATCTTGATTGCAGGTTGAGATTGGTCCTCCTGATGAAAGACCAGGAGGAGGGGAAATATTAGGAAAATATTTTCCTTGGTGGTAACACAGCTTTAAAAAAAAAAACCAAACCTTTGCATATTAGACATTGCTCCCTGGACCCAAACATTAAAATGTGTAAGGAGAATAAATACAATGCAAACTTAAAAAAAATAGGAGTTGAAATGTATTACAAATCATTGTGTCATCTCTTTTCTGCACTTGCGTCTCTGAACTTTTTTATTGTTCTGAGTTTTGGCCACTTGTAGTGGAATCAATATTATGTGCAAAGGTCTGGCCTTGTTTGGATTGTATAGACATACAGGTAGATCATAATAGCACTAGTTAGCAATTTTTTTTTAATGTGGATACAACATTATCAGTGAATTGCTGAATGTTTATTCATTTCATGCACTTTAGCAACTTCTAGAACATTATATATTGTGCAAAATAAAACGGGTTATTCATTGTAAAGAAATGCAAGGATATGTATTGAAAGCGGTACTGTATCACAGAATTATTCATTGGGAACTCTGCCGTTTTAGTACTCGGCTATTGAATTATAAAATAATGTGTGGGGTAAATTTTGGCTGCTTTGTCCTGCTAGAACACATTACCCTGACACAATACAGGCTCTTTCTAATGTTTAGTGGTTTTTTTTCTATTGCATTATCTAGTATTATTTTATACTAAGATATACTACTCATTTTTATACAATTAAGGTTAGTTTTTCACTTGGCCTATTCAGAACCATTACTCTCACAGCAACTTGACATTTGTGTCTTCCAAATTAGACTTTCAACAATGAAAAGAATACATTAAAATCACCAACTTTGCTATGTAATGTGCTAAAGAGAGGTTTCATGTTGTCTGTTGGGACATAAAAGATGAGCATGTTTTATCCCTTCTGTTGCCCCAGTTTTGCAGAATAAACTTTAAATTCGAATGATTTGCTAAAATACCACATTTGTCAAGAAAAAAAATAAATATAATAAGCAGATGGCAGCAAGATCTGATGTAACAGGATGTGAGTTCCTGGAACATTCATACTATGTGCAAATTCACAGAAGGCATCTGTGAGATGATATGTGATGTTCCTCCAGGACCCAGTACGGAAATGCCAATCTCACAAAACCCCATATTACAGAATTTATGCTAAAGCCTCCAAAATAAGGTCACATCTATAAAGATCACAATGGTTTATTGAGTTCTAGTTTTCGAGCCTTTATAAATTAAATCATGGTGTTATCGTGATCCTCAATAAAGATTGGCACAAACCATCAATTATAACTCTTAATTGCATTGTTTCAGGATTGCCCATTCGACAGATGTTGCCCTTTAAATAGTTTTTCTGGAAAAAGAAATTCTAAAGCAGTATATTGCATATATTCATATATCACAGGTATGATATCCATGATTCCTGTTCTAGTAGAGCTCTCAGACTGTATTGTATCTAATATATATATAAGCCTAGCGGCGTGTGTTAGTGTGTGTGTGTTGAAAAAACTATTTTCTCAGAAAGGGCTCATCCAATTGACCTGAAATTTGGTATACTGACATTATTTGACAAAAACATTATAATAGTGAAATCAGTTAACTTCCATCATCCCCCCTTCCCCCCGTGGGAGGGGTAGTAAAGGCTAAATTTGCCAGTTGAGGGCTCAAACTCGTGACCGTGTGGGTATTTATTTACCAGAGCCTGTGTTTGGTCATGGAAAATTGTATGTCGCATTTTCACGAGTACAGAGAAGCAGTGATGTGAAAGTGCAGGTTATGAATACTGCCCTTCAAGGAAGACTGATTGAGCACAGCTATAAGGTGTTTAACGTTGTGTATCGAGAGGTTTTAGAACAGTAAGACGATGGAGGTTAAGGATGTGGCGATGAAGATGAAGGATGAGGTGATGGAGAAGAATGATGAGGTGGTGACATGTGGACAAAACCACGTTAAAAAAGGGAGCTTGCGTCGGGAAGTAACGCTCTTCCCCTGAGGAGGCCTGGCCTAGCCCCAAATGCATGACAAGAACCTTTTTAACACCTTAAGTAGCTTGATTTGACTAGAATGCATGAGTATCATGCACGGGTTAACTTGAAATACATATAAGTTTTAAGGAAGAAAAAGTTGCTACCAGGCGGTCATAATATTGCATCTTGTTTTTTAATGCCATTATCAACACTTCGGAATTTGACAAATAACCATAATGACCGACATTCAAAGCAACTTGCACCAGGACAAGTCAGGTCATTTTAAAATATGTGTCTGAATTTAGAATTTACAAAATGTTTGGCTCATGCTGTGTCAACGAACCTTTCTTTCATATTTGGTTGAAATACTACATTATTGAAATAAGTGGATGACAAAAAGAAATATTGCTTTTAAAGAATGAATAAAATTTATAATTGGTAAAAGAAAAAAAGGAAATATTCAGTGACCAAATGCAGGATAGTTTACCTGGAATAGGCAATGCAACCCAGTACGGTACATGTGGTTTTCAAACACAAGAATTACTGTATACTTGCACAGTAGCTATTCCCTTATGTTCCCAACAAACGGGCATAAATAGACCTATCCACCTGTTTCACATCACTCGTACTGAGAGGCTTCACCTGGAGTATACAATATCAGTAAGGAAGACAGAGTTGTCAATGTTTGATTGGGAAGAGGGGCAAGGACAAGTAAGCAGTCTAGCATTACCATAACCACTGCTAAGTTGCATTGTATTAGCTTTATTTTGGATTGCTATTGGTTCTATTTTTAGTGTGTATTATGAGTAAATGCAACAGGAAGCCTACAGCGAGCACAAAAATGCTAACAAAAATTCTAGTAAAATGTTAGTTATGAGGCCTAAGACCTCGCTCTGATTAGCATGTTTTCAGAAAAGGCTGAACTGGAATGGAACATGAGCAAGCTCTGAAAATATGATTAAAAGGAGAATTAAGGGCGTAACAGCAGCAATGCTATTGCGTTAGTGACAGAAATGCAGAAGACATTGGAAGCAAGTAAGTGATGTCTCAGGGTTATGTTAGTGGACAGGCTGCAACTGGCTAATAACAATCAACTTCATGCTCCTGACCCTTAGGGGGGTATTCAATTGACCGCAATATTTTTTTCAGACTGCCTTTTTAAATTGAATGGCACGAGTTTTCACGCCGCGTTAACTAAAAAAAATCTTGCGGTCAATTGAATACCCCCCCATAGGGTATCATGCTCCTCCACTTCAAAATTCTGTCCCAAGTACAATATTTTGCTGCCAATAACCATTGTTGAACGAATTTCTCCCTGATGGGGTATATTTATCAATTTTTGGGGATAAGGCTGATTTTCTGTTGCCACAATTAATCAATAAAATATCACCGGGCCAGCTGAGCAATACTCGCCAGCCAGTCTTGGGTAAAATGCACATGCAAGACATGACTAGACAGGTCGGGTATTCAGTTCCACTAATAAAAAAATAAAAAATAAATAAATAGTAATAGTAGAACGTAATAGATAAAAATATGAAAAAAAAATGTTTTTTAAAAAATATTGATGATTGATAAATAGGCTTCTCCATGTTATGCACGGGTAAGCTTTCACCGGCAAGACTCTGCAAATCTTACGGCCAACTGGGCCCTTTGAAAGATAGGGCAAACCCCTGTCTCCAGCAAAAACACCTGTTTTTTTCAGAGCTAGTGTTTTTCACCCTGTAATAAAAAGAGTCATTTTAGTAAGGATTTACTATTTATGTACAAACAATCAATTGTATGGTATTATACCTCTTTGGTTGATTAGCGTTCCTTTGGTGCAGCTTTATTTTTATATATTTAAATAATTGAAGCTAGTGACTTCGGATGAAGAATAGACTTTTGCCAAAAATATGGCAGCATGTAGCTTATTTGTTTTATAAATAAAGGAAAACAGTTTGGTCTATCCTCAACATAGTCAAATATTTTTGGTGGGTTTAGTTTTTCGTTGAAGTGACTAAAACCCAACCACATCGCTTTCCTCTCCAGTTCCTACTTTGATTGTCATCTTTGGTTATAAATAATCATGCACCGTAAACATCAACTTGAAGGTTAGTACAGGCACAAAACAGTTGACAGGTGTATTAGTCAAATTAAAGTACTTAGCGACATCTTGAGAGCTTTAATGACTGGGGATTTGCTCGTTCTCAATGAAGAAGTACAGAAATAAAATATGAAGTCAGGGAAACAACAATGAGAACTTCCATAATGCCTCAAACGCTAGATGAACATATCTGAGCTTGTAATTTCCTCTTGAAGGAAAATAAATTTGACAGCCTTAGCTAAAATTAAAGTAATGATCGACATCTCTGGGAGAAAATCCATTGTCTCTCCAATTTATTCAAACAGCGATTTTTTTTTTTTATTTTTTTTTTACTAATCTCATCCATAAAAGTATTGTGTTTTTTTTTCTCTCTTACCTAACATAACTTCAGCTTAATGATAAATGTATAGACTACTCTTTAAAGCCTATGAGAGTTATAAAGTGATTTTTGCAGCAAAAAAGATTCTTTAATTTTTTTTTTTAAAGCCAGGACACATATGTATGGATTTTGTTTAGAATACCTTCTTCTGCAGTCTGATTGTTCTGTTCCAGATGCACTGACATGCCTGATTAGCACAGGATCTGCAGCCTTGCAAAAAAAAATAATCAGTGATTAAAGAGGCTCTTTTCACACTACATGAATGCTTGGAAGAAATAACTCATTTCTGTTACCTCCATGTTGCCTGCAAATCATCTAACTGAGAAACTGACTTGTGGAAGGTGTTAGCAGGGAAGTGAGGGGTTAATGCAGAGAGACACTGCAAGGTCCCCACTGCCTCCCATGATCCATGTTTTAAAGATATACTCAAATGAGCGCAGGTGACTTATTTAACAGGCTATTTTTCATAGCTACTGCTGTGATAATGAAGGAGGTGATTAAGCAGTGATATTGCCACAATATGCTCTGTTAAGAATGTTTGATGGGAATTGGTTAATATTCATGTCAGTCATTGCGAAGTCAAGGGTTAAATATTCAACAGGTCCTGATGCTGCATCCTATCTGGAAATATTTTCCAAAATCACCAGTAATCCATGTCTATTAATATTTTCCCCAGCTGTGCTAATTTAATTTTACATAATAAATTGAAACAACAAACGGTTATTGATTCATAGACTACCCTGGTAAATACATAAGTTATAATTCAGCAAGATACCTTCTAACATCATCAACAATTATGGATAATTATGAAAATCAATTTCATGGGGAATATTTTTTTACTGATTTCTTTATTATTTATTTATTTCTCCGTGTAAGCTCCACTTATTATGTACAATTTGGACTTTCTCTTGATATAGGCAGAAATATTGAGTAAAAATGGTAATTTCACAAAGTTAGCGCAACGTCATTAATTTACCACAACATTTCATCAGCTCGTTCCATTGAGTAACCTGAATAATAAATATGTCCTCTTTACTTAAAGTTTGTGGCAGATGGAAGGGCAGAACCCAGGGACTGAATGTTTATTAGTTCACCTTTTTCACTTCTACTTATCATTGTTAACATTTTTTAATTTGGTTGAAACCTCGAGGCCTTCTCTAACGCCAGCTATGATAGATCCGGTGTAACCTGGATCTCATAATAACGACAATAAACTGTCAGTTAACATTGGATTCAGTTAATCATGGATTTATTATTGCAGGTTAGCAAGAGAGGAAGAGGTTTTTTTTAGCTACATATTGTAATACAAGTTAACCCGTGCATGATACTCATGCATTCTAGTCAAATCAAGCTACTTAAGGTCTTAAAAGGTTTATTGTCATGCATTTGGGCCTAGCCCAGGCCTCCTCAGGGGAAGAGCGTTACTACTTGATGCAAGCGCCCTTTTTTAATGTGTGTTCATGAGGTAAAATTACCTCACGAAAATGAGTTTGAGCCCTCAACTCGTAAATTTAGCCTTTACTACCCCTCCCACAAATAATGTCAGATATTGTCAGTATACCAAATTCCAGGTCAATTGGATGAGCCCTTTCTGAGAAAATAGTTTTTTCCACACACACTAACACACGCCGCTAGGCTTTTACTTTTATATATTAGATAATGCTAAGAATTTAGTAGGTCAGTGTATAACTCCGCCCAGCAGGTGGCGCTGCAGCTTGTTTTGTTTTTTTTTTCACACACAGACTAACACACGCCGCTAGGCTTTTATATTATAGATATTAGATAATGCTAAGAATTTAGTAGTTCAGTGTATAACTCCGCCCAGCAGGTGGCGCTGCTGCTTGGTTTTTTTTTTTCACACACAGACTAACACACGCCGCTAGGCTTTTATATTATAGATATATAGTTGTAGTATATGTGCATTGTACAAGGAAATCAGGCAACTAATACAATTCTCAGTTATTGCAGCCAAAAATTGCATCACATACCTAACCAGAATACCAAATAATCTACTTTCATCAAGATCTTGCACAATTGTAGGACTCTTAAAGAAAGCCATACATTTATTTTTTCCTCTTTTATAGTTGTTTAATCTCTGAAGATATTTTCCCTCAACCTTGGGAAACTTCTGATCCAGTTTTCCATATTTACACTTTTATGGTGAATCTTCTTTTTTCGCCTTACACCAGGGCTTCCTTTAAAGTTGGACATTGCCTGGAGAGGGGAGAAGGAAGAGGAAGGGGAGATGTAGGGAAATAAAGCAAGGGCAGCATGGTGGCTTAGTGGTTAGCACTTCTGCCTCACAGCACTGGGGTCATGAGTTCGATACCCGACCATGGCTTTATCGTCAAAGTCTAGTGCCGGACATCTGTGTAGTCGGAATAACTTGCGGGGAGCATGCTGCTGCCATCGGAGATGTAGACCATCGCTTTGGAGGTAAGTCTGGTTATATTCAAATCAGTCTTTTAGACATTCGTATTTTCCTTGGAGGTGTCCTCGGTGTCGGAATGGTGGTAATTGTTTAAAAAACAATAAATACAATGTCAACCCATTTGGTAATGATCTACAGCGCAACAACGCACCGGGTATACAGAGGCTGCCCAGGGGTATAATCTTTACTGACCGGAGCTGAGCACCCTGTTCTCATCACATGTCCAAAAATAGAAACCTATATCACTGAAATATTACAGTTGATATGGTTACAATTATTTTGATAGTTAGAATAAACTTAATATATACCCTCACCATAGATCCCTCACGTAAAAAAGATGACTCTGGGAGAGGAGGACTAGATGGGGAGGAACTTTCTGCACAAAATGTTTTTTTTAAACTGGTAGATCGACAAATTGATTGATAGATTTCAGAATAATGTGATCCATTTTGCAAATATGTAGCAAAAGGGATTTTTACATTTTCGCTTTACTCTAAACATGAAATGAAATTGTCCAACTTCTTACATTGCTTGATTGAAAAGTAACGCTACAATTCAAAGTTTTGCTCTGCAAGTAGCAAAATTATATTTAAGATGCCTTTAAAGATGTCAAGAAAGAAAATGACAGGTGTGCAGTTTCGGGTTAAGTTAACCTGGAGATATGGTCTTCAAATGTGCAATGACCTGAACCCATTCTCTCATTCACTGTCTCCCTATTCATCAAATTACAAGTACAAAGATTAAAATTGAAACTGGCTTACTTCCAGAGATACTCACAAACTTGAGATTCAATGAAAATTCATATAGTAGGAACACTGTATTGTATCCATTTTCATCAACATGTATTCATTTTTTTAACAAAAAAACAAGGAGTGGATATTTTTGTAACATTTTAAAAGCTGTAATACATCTTCCATTAGAAGCAGACACTTGGCATTTATAGGAAAAATAAATGCTCAACAGACAATATTATTAGGGGGGAAAAACTAGTAACTGGACAGACAGACAGGTTCAGTCACAGAGAAAACATGTATAGTCTACAATTAGTAGGAACTAGCATTTAAAGTTTATTTCAGGCAGGTGCATTTCTGCCATGAGAGATAATAAGTACAGCAAAATCTAGGGGTGACAACAGGGCGCTGTATGTATTAATTGAAAAACTAAAGCATTATTTTACTAATCTTGTTCATGTCTATCCAATCTTCACCATCTGAGAAATTCACCTTTCATGCAGATTATTATTATTATTATTGTTATCGTAGATTTGTGAGGCGCCACTGTGCTCCCCAACGCCGTACAGTAGGGAAAACAGGGACATACACATTAGAGAGCTCATTAGAGAGCTTACATTCCCAGTAGAAGAGGGCACAGCTGAAACAAGAAGAACATGTGTGGTTCAGAGTAGAGATTGGGACAGTTGAGAGGGTGCATTAGTGTGAAAAGTGTTATCGGGGATAAGGTCACCTCTAAAAAAGAGATGAGTTTTCAAAGAATGTTTAAAGATTTGAAGGCTGTGGGAAAGTCTAATGGGAGGGGTAGGGAATTCCATAAGTGTGGAGCAGCACGGGAAAAGTCTTGTAGGCAGAAGTGAGAGGGGGTTACCAGAGACGATACAAGGCACAGGTCAGAGATAGATCTGATAGGGTGTCGGGAGAGTAAATGCAAATTTGTTTATTTTAAATTATTCCAGTGCTATTGTCCCACTCGTTATACCATCCGTGTGCCATCCTTGTGAAGGTGTACTGCAACATTCTCCTCACTGGCCTCCCCCTCTCTCATCTCGCCCCCCTCCGCTCTGTACTCAATGTGGCTGCTCGACTCATCTTTCTCTCACGCCGCTCCTCCTCTGCTTCCCCTCTCTTTCTCGCCCTACACTGGCTCCCCATCCCCTACAGAATCCTCTTCAAACTCCTCACCACCACTTATAAAGCTCTCTCCCAGTCTACTGCCCCCTACATCTCCGACCTCCTCACCATTCACACTCCTGCCCGATCCCTGCGCTCTGCCACTGACCGACGACTCTCTTCCACTCTCATTACCACTTCCCACTCTAGAATCCAAGACTTCTCCCGAGCTGCCCCCCTACACTGGAATGACCTCCCTCGCTCCATCCGGCTCGCTCCCAAGCTGTGCTCCTTCTAACGAGCACTTAAAACTCACCTGTTCCTTAAAGCCTACCAATCATCCACCTAATCCCTCACCTACTCTGCTCACTCTTCCCTCTCTCCCCTGGTATCACCGCTCCCTCTTGTGTCTGTTTCGTCCACCCTCCCTTAGGATGTAAGCTCGTTTGAGCAGGGCACTTCTTCCCTCGTGTCTCCACACCTGTTCTTCTGCTCCGTCCTTACTCCATTTGTCTGTCCCGGAGTTTCTGAAGCACTGGTACTTTGTGTTTACTGTTCTGTACTGTTTAACCCTGTATGGTTTACTGTTTGTACTATGTACGGCGCTGCGGACACCTTGTGGCGCCTAACAAATAAATGATAATAATAATAATAATAATTGCTTATTCTACCATTTGTGTGTCCTCCATTAAATATACCTGCTGATGGAGGGACGGAAGGGAGGATGGGGAGGGAAAGGAGGAAAGGTTGAAAATTGAAAGGAAGACGACCTTTTCTTACAGATGGTTTGAATAGGAGTGGAAAATTTCTAACAGCGGGGGATTCATCGAGGAGCACAGAGAGATGTCAGGGCGCAGCATGAAGCTTCCCAATGATTAATGCAATCTGCCTCCCCTTGCTTGGCCAAGCTGGGACTCCAGTAGGGCTGTTGTCGGTGGCATGTTCCTCAATGCGCGGATGCAGGAAGTGCCAAAAAGGTAATAATGCAATTTCCTGACATGCACTTCTTTCTGTTGTAAGTATTGTGACAAGATCGCTGTCACTCACCGGACGGTTAGTGCCTCTGGTTTGGGACATGGGTCTCTCTCTCTCTTGCCGGCGCCTATTCGGCGCCGCGGCCATCCGCCATCTTGACCAAGGATGGCGCATGTGCAGAAACCACGGACTGTTAAAACCTTGCTCATAGTCTCATTGGTCAATAAATCACCTCTCACTACTTAAGGCACCTGTTACTCTATTACCGTTGCCTGTTCTTGGTTCTCATTCCCTTGTGACTCCGAGGTGTTTCTGGTTTCTACTCGTGCTCTCTGTTTGCTGTGGAATATACCTGCACCTGGACAAGCCTTCTCTCCATATCGTGGTACAACTTGCCAGCCGCAGACCACTCCACGCTACCTTGTTACATACCTGCACCTGGACAAGTCGTCTCTCCATATCAGTGGTACAACTTGCTAGTCACAGACCACTCTACACTACCTGGTAACATACCTGCACCTGGACAAGTCGTCTCTCCATATCAGTGGTACAACTTGCTAGTCGCAGACCACTCTACACTACCTGGTAACATACCTGCACCTGGACAAGTCGTCTCTCCATATCAGTGGTATAACTTGCTAGTCGCAGACCACTCTACGCTACCTGGTAACATACCTGCACCTGGACAAGTCGTCTCTCCATATCAGTGGTGAGACTTACCGGTCACAGACCACTCTACGCTACCCGGTAATATACCTGCACCTGGCAAGCCTTCTCTCCATATCGTGGTACAACTTGCCAGCCGCAGACCACTCCACGCTACCTTGTTACATACCTGCACCTGGACAAGTCGTCTCTCCATATCAGTGGTACAACTTGCTAGTCACAGACCACTCTACACTACCTGGTAACATACCTGCACCTGGACAAGTCGTCTCTCCATATCAGTGGTACAACTTGCTAGTCGCAGACCACTCTACACTACCTGGTAACATACCTGCACCTGGACAAGTCGTCTCTCCATATCAGTGGTGAGACTTACCGGTCACAGACCACTCTACGCTACCCGGTAATATACCTGCACCTGGACAAGTCGTCTCTCCATATCAGTGGTGAGACTTACCGATCACAGACCGCTCCATGCTATCTAGTATTATACCTGCATCTGCACAAGTCTTTACATTTACCAGCGGGAACATACGTCAGGAGCAGCTTACCCTACTATGTTGCATCGTACCTGTTATTAGGACTAAAGCCTATAGTGCCTCTGAAGTATAGCTGCGAGTCGCTGACTCTCCTACTGCATTATTGATTGGTCCTTCCATAGACTTTATCCAGTTGTCATATATTGGTCTGCTGTATGCTACCTGTGTGCTAATGCACTTTGGAACTTTCTCCTCCTTTTATTACTGCTCATCAGTCTCCCGTGTTACCATTGTTTTCATTGTTCAGAGATTCTGCATTTATATCATTGACATTCCCTTTCCTATTCAGTTGTACAGTTCCGTATATTCACCACACTTCCCAGAGGGCCGCGACCTGCACAGTGGCAGCCGCTAAAACCATACTCCCTTGCGGGAGTTCCTGGAGAAGACCAGCCACTGTGTTAGACTCCGCGCCTCTGGTAAAGTGAAATTCCACCTGGTGAATTCTGGGTAAAACTCCTAGTGCCCGTGACAATCGCATTGGGAATGTCGTCCTCTGGGGTGGATGGTTGCACTTCAGCCAGATAAATCATATTAATCCAGTGTTTCAGGTTCTATAGCCTCAACTAGTCTTATTTACCAGCTTGAAAACATAACAAAATATAAACAACATCCTAGCCGTCTGACCACTAACTAGTACAGAGGTGTTCCCTCTCTAGAGTCAGGGGACTAGTGTCCCTCACTTAAACTAAACAATGGTTTGGTTTAATTGAGGGACACTTAAACTCACAGATCAAAGTTGCATTTTCTCTCAGGAGCCACCTGACCTCCTCCCCAGACACGGAGAGAAAATGTCATCAGAGCTGCAGCCTTTTACAGGCAGCATACAGGTGCAACTCCTAATTAGCCTGCCTACTCTGGGAAGCTTTTCCCACCCACCTAAACTATCTCTCTGGTGTTTTAAAAAAGAAAAGACAGGACTCTAGGACTTATATACCTGTCATTCACTTATTTCCCAGTGCTTCTGTCACAGTATATTGAGGAGTATACCGGTGACCAATGATAAAATATGTGGGGAGAGAGTCACTAAAGGCTTAGTTCATTAAAGTAAAGGGATTTTACTTATTTGAAAAAAGGACATGGAAGCACTGGCAAATTAGGACCAGAAAAACTCACTGTTGAAATCCGCCATGGATGTGTACATTTTGTATTTCCTTCATGGCTTACTTTTTTAGCTATGGGATGAAGTATAATCACAGTAAAGTAAAAAATTCATCCTGTTCAGAATTATTCCTGTTTTGAATGGTATAAAGCTCTCAAAATATTGTATGAAATACAGGAATATCAGAGATTATCATGAAGATACTTTAATGTTTCAGAAGTGGCCACAGTCTCATTTAGTAACATAGAGGATTTAATGGGAAGCACTGTTTCCCTTTTTCATATGAAAGCTTCAAGGTGATTGACCTCTGATGATAGAGAATAGTACTCTCCATAGGAAGCTGGACGTTCTGAAATGAGATTGTGAAGTTTTCTGAATGGTGCATTATTCTGTCTTGAAAAATGTAATACTTAGAAATGCTAGTGTTGCTCCAGTCTAAGAGGGGCGTCTGAAAAAGGTACATATACAACCTTTTCTAAATATCAATCCAAATCACTAAATATCATTAGAAAAAAAAAACGGAAAGTCTTTCCAATTCTCTAATCTATGAAGCAGAGATTGTTAGCAAATTACTTTGTTTTAAAAAAGAGTTCAAAAGTTATGTTTATAAATATTGGAGATCATTCATTTAATTTCAGTCTGTTCATTCATTTGAAATGAATGGGGACATTGTAATGAATGGGAAAAGCTCTAACAATGGAGTTTTTCATTACCATCCAAATGGCTTGTTATAGAATGGTTTGACATTTGGACACTGTATCCTGAGTTGTCAGGTGTGTTCCAATCGATCCTGAATTTTATTTTGTTTTTTTGTGTAAACATTCCTGGAATCTCCAACAGTATTAATTGGCTTTTTATCACATCTATAGATATTCGGAAATCTTTGGGTGGTTGGTCATCGCATTAATAAAATTGTAGTAAACTTTCAAAGCTGAGCATTTTTAAATTGATAACAAATGATTTTTATGACTTGATTAAGGGCTTCCAAAATGCTATTGATTTGGGAAAAGAAATTAACACTGATGGACTGGACTGGGAATATGGAAACACACAAAAATAATGAATAAGCATTATTCTGATTCGCTGTCACTGTGCTGCAGAGCTCAGTCTCTTGAGTAAGATTTAATACCTGGAAGGACAGGTAAGTCATGTGCCAGGGAATGTGTTGCAGGGGAGTGGTGGACAAAAATAGAGAGAGCGGAGCATTTTATGTAATGGGATGGTGAGTGGGGGAATGGAGCATTTACTGTAATGGGAAGGGGTGAGCAGAGCATTTTCTGTGATAGGATGGTGAGGAGTGGGGCGGAGCATTTACTTGGATGGTGAGGAGGGAGCAGAGCATTTACTGTGATGGCATGGTGAGGGTGGGGAAGTGGAGCATTTACTGTGATGTGGAAGTGAGGGGAGGCATGTACTGTGATGAGGCAGTAGGGGGGGAGGTATGTACTGTGATGAGGGAGTGGGGAGGGGGAGGCATGTACTGTGATGAGGCAGTAGGGGGGGAGGTATGTACTGTGATGGAGGAGTGGGGGGGAGACATGTACTGTGATGAGGCAGTAGGGGGAGGCATGTACTGTGATGGGGGAGTGGGGGGGAGGCATGTACTGTGATGAGGGAGTGGGGAGGGGGAGGCATGTACTGTGATGAGGCAGTAGGGGGGAGGCATGTACTGTGATGAGGGAGCAGGGAGAGGCATGTACTGTGATGAGGAAGTGGGGGGGAGACATGTACTGTGATGAGGGAGCAGGGGGAGGTATGTACTGTGATGGGGGAGTGGGGGGAGGCATATACTGTGATGAGGAAGTGGGAGGAGACATATACTTTGATGAGGGAGTGGGGGGAGACATGTACTGTGATGAGGCAGTGGGGGGAGGCATATACTGTGATGAGGGATGGGGGAAATGTACTGTACAGAGGTAGGGGGCCCTGCCAGATTAACTAGTACTGGGCCCCACAGATTCTGAAGGTAGCCCTGCATTCTGCTATATTATTAATATGACATAATGTCTTTTTACACATACATATAACAATACACAGTCAATTATTGTGATATGTAACTAACGATTGCTAGCAACGAGAACAATTAATCAATTGTGTGACAACTTCCACTTGTTGACATGCTAATTAACAACAATCCTAACTAAAAATAAACTCTTCTCTTAATCGTAATATATTTTTTAAGCAGCACATTGCTTAAGCAACAGAAAGTCAACAGCAAAAAATTTTAATTAATTTTGAATTCAATATTGAAGATACACAGTAAAAGTTTCTTCTTTTGGGAAAGTTATCATGACATGGCTGTAATCTAATAAAATTTCTTGCTAAATCCTAAAATGTGCATCCTCTATAATCAGTTCAACAATATCTATCACTGGCTTAAGGACTTGTCAGCTCTTTGTCGAAGTCGTATAATTGGATGAACAAAAGTATATTGGTTTAATATTGGTTTGCCGTGCGATTGCGAAGCGTACGCCACGTAACACGTGGCGTGATGCGATTGCATGGTAAAATACGCACGCACACACTCGCACTACCACATTTAGTTATTTATATAATTCATATTCATATTGGTTTCGTCACACTGTAATTTATGAGCAGATAATATTTGGTTTATTAGTAGTATATATATAAATATATATATAATGATTATACGTACACTTCAGTGATATATATGGTTCAGGTTGTGGGAAAGGTGGCATGTCTGGTATCATACTGAAAGCCTATTCATCAGCAGCTGTCCGGTGCAGTCGATGAAGAGATCGCACATTGCATACTTTAGTTATTGATATTAGGGAATAATCCTTTGTATGATGCTGGCAATGAAAGGAGCAGACCCCCTGGAGAGACGACCCCCACCTTTGGATTCCTTAGATTGAATCAACCTATGATCTGTTTACCCTGGACCCATTCAATGTCTGGACCTATAGAAACAATCTAAGTCATCTCTATTGTTCAAGTGTAACACTGTACTGTATATAATCATCGCTGCACACCCCCTGGTTCTCAGTCAACTCTGACACAGTATTCTAACAGATATACTGTCCACCGGGTCCCGTGGGTGCGCAAGCGATTGCATTGGTATGTACTTATCTTTTGGTATTGGCTGTGCTGTGCTTTGTCATAAAATACTAATGTATTGAATTGTTGACTATTTACATCTGTTAAAATAAATCACTTATCTTTTGGAAACACATACAATTGATTGGGCAATGCTTATTTTAAAACGATAGAATTACTTTAATATCTTTGTCATTTGCTCTCCATGCAGAAACATGATTTTGAAGCTTACATTGGCTTCAGCAAGTATTCACTTTTTGATTTATGCAGCACCAGTCTCAAACTTGCTGTAGAAGTTTTAGTAAATATCAGGCATTCTTAAAATATAAAAAAAGTTATATTTTTATTTGTATGGTTGCATTATGTCATCATCATTTATTTATATAGCGCCAACATATTTCGTAGCGCTTTACAATTGGGGACTAACATAGTAAACTAATAAACAAACTGGGTAAAACAGACAAAGAGGTGAGAAGACCCTGCTCGCAAGCTTACAATCTATTGGACAATGGGAGTTTAACACATGAGGTTAAGTCTACATTTGCAGTCGGCCCAGCCCGGCTGCAAAGGTAAAAATGACTCATAGGCTAAATGATCCTGTCAAACAACAAGGTGGTCAGGGGGTAGTTTTCTTGTGTGAAATTGTGTAATGGGTGGTAATAGTGTAAGGTAGTGAGGTTAAGAGGGTGGTTGAGGAATATTATAAGCGTGTCTGAAGAGGTAGGTATTCAGAGAATGCTTGAAAGTTTGTAGACCAGATGAGAGTCTTATTGTGCGAGGGAGAGAATTTCATAGAGTGGGTGCATCTCGAAAAAAGTCCTGTAACCGGGAATGGGAGGATGTAATGAGGGTGGATGAGAGACGCAGAACGGAGTTGCCGAGTTGGGAGATATTTTGAGACAGGAGAGGAGATGTATGTTGGTGCAGCTTTGTTGATGGCCTTGTAGGTTAGTAAAAGTATTTTATATTGGATTCGGTAGAAAACATGCAGCCAGTGTATAGACATACAGAGTGATTCAACAGAGGAATAATGATTTGCAAGGAAAATCAGTCTTGCCGCAGCATGCAAAATAGATTGTAGGGGTTTGAGTCTGTTTTGAGGAAGACCATAAAGGAGGGAATTGAAATAGTCAATGCGGGAGATGATAAGTGCATGAATTAAGGTTTTTGCAGTGTCTTGCGTGAGATATGTGCGAATTCTGGAAATGTTCTTTAGATGTATATAACATGTGTTAGATATAGAGTCAAAGGATAGGTGTGAGTCAAGGATTACACCTAGGCAGCGAGCTGTAAATTATTTTTTCTATTCTTTTTATTGTAAAGCTTTCCTCATAGTTGAATGTCTGTTGCTCAGTTGTGGGTAGTAATGGATAAATAAGCTTTCCCTTACCGGAATACGGAAAATACATCAGGTATTCAGTGTCACTGGGCCTGATTCATTTAGGGAAGTTAAGCAGAACATTGAGTAAGTTTTCTTACTCAAGTTTTCTGGGCAAAACCATGTTGCATTGCATGGGGTGCAAATTAGTTTATTATTTTGCACAAAAGGAAAATACTCTCTATTTTTTTCAGGTAGCACATAAATACTTGATAGCTTACTTGTACAAGGAAATTTAAAGTTGATCTAGGACATGCCCTTCCCCAAATATAAATCTGTCATCACATTTTAAATTTACCTCCCCCTCCAATGCAACATGGTTTTGCCTTACTTTTGCTTAACTTACCTTAATGAATCAGGTCCACTCTTCTCCATTTGAGAGAACAACAGTAGATGAAGTATAGGTCAACCACAAGGGGTAGCTTGACTTCATGACACTGCATGGAATGTGAGTAAAGAGGTTAATCCATGAGCTGCAATCTTAGCCAGAACGTTGCCTTTACTAAGCACAGGATACAAGCATAAAGGTGCAATGAACAGTCTTGTGGAATCAGGACATCTGTCACAAGAAGTTTATGTGCTCCGCGTCCGCGCTATATCGCATGCACAACCAGGAACAGCCTCTGTGCATGCGCAGTAGGCATTTGATGGAGATGGACAGCACCGCACATCCATCACTTGCAGACCGTAGATAGCGCCTTAGCCATCACCCATCTCAACGATAACAAGAATAACTTCATGAGAGTTACAGCTTCAGGATTATCTTTAGAAAATTGTTAACAACAAGATCAAATGCATGATATTTATATCCATAGCATGAACTTCATGATGTGACTTAAGGAGAGTATCATCTTTATGAGATGAATAAACTTGATCCTGTGGTTATACCTTATCATTAACTTTGAATTAGCTTCATGTGATGGGTTGGCAGTGGGGGATGTGTAACCACAGGATTGGTTTCAAGAGGTGGCTTGATCATGGAATAAGTTTCAGGAGATAGCCGAGTCACGGGTTAGTTTAGCCCATACTTGCCAACTCTCCCTGAATGTCAGGGAGGCTCCCTGAAATAGGAGTGATCTCCCTCACTCCCTGAAGTGTCTGTCATTCTCCCTGATGCTGAGCCAGTACAAGACGTGGTTGGCTTCGCCATCTGTGGCATGATGACACAGTTCAGAAATTGTGTCCTATGTCCACGTATTGAAGCCTATGGAGGTGGCCATTTTCATGGAGACCAAGATTTAATCAAAGACTGACAGGTAAAACAACATGACTTCAGTAATGGAGACAGAAATGTAAAAGACACTTCAGTCTCTAGAGATTCATTAGCTGCCTTTCTTTAGTTAGATAAATGGCGGCAAATACTGCTTCATCTTAGCCCCACCCCCTGCTGTAACTGGCCAAAATTGTGACAATCGTTCAGGGGTGGGGTCAAAATGATGGCCCGTCCCTGCACACCCACCTCCCCCGGAATCTCCCTGAAGCCAACAAGAAAAAGTTGGCAAGTATGGTTTAACACACAGACCAGTCACAGGATATACTTTATCAAGATTTGCTGTAACATAATCACCTTTGGTACTTTATCCGCCCATTGAATAGATCTGTTTGTTTTCCATATTTAGCAGCAATTCTCCCTCTTCATTTCCCTAGATCCTTTTCTGACCAGTACAATGGGGGGGGTTACTGATTTGGGGCTTTAACTTTTTAGGGGTTAGCTGTTAAAAACCCTCATAGGCATCCCATTTGTGGTGTTCTCTGGCCGGTGTTACAGCTGTATAGCCTCCTGACCCGCCGGCATTGGTCTGTTAGTGTTGACATTGTGAATGTCGACAATCACATTGTCCACAGTTTAAAGCTATCACCAGGATGGAAGTGTCTGCATTTAGTCTGCCGGGACTTTAATGTCAACAGGTTAACATTTCCATTATCTATATTTTGTACCCAGCCCTTTCTGTCAGGTAAGATAGCTAAATCAGCTTGCGGTTTCAGCTATCTTGCCCATCAGAACCAGGTCTAAAAAAGGTGGACATTTGGGGGTATCTTTGCAAAGCTGTGGGTTTGAAAAAGTGGAGATGTTGCCTATAGCAACCAATCAGATTCTTGCTTTCATTTATTTATTGCAGTCTTCAAAATGCCTGCTAGCATCTGATTGGTTGCTATAAGCAACATCTTCCCTTTTTCAAACCCGCAGTTTAGTAGATATACAGTCAGATCCATAAATATTGGGACATCGACACAATTCTCATATTCTGGGCTCTATACATCATCACAATGGATTTGAAATAAAAATAACAAGAAGTGCTTTAACTGCAGACTTTCAGCTGTAATTTGAGGGTATTTACATCCAAATCAGTTGAACAGTGTAGGAATTACAACGGTTTCTATATGTGCCTCCCACTTTTTAAGGGACCAAAAGTAATGGGACAATCGAATTCAAAGCTATGGACATGTGTGGGCTATTCCCTCGTTATTTCATCATCAATTGAGCAGGTAAAAGGTATGGAGTTGATTCTAGGTGTGACATTTGCATTTGGAGGATGTTCCTGCCGACTCTCAATATGAGATCCAAAGAGCTGTCGCTATCAGTGAAGCAAGCTATCATTAGGCTGAAAAATCAAAACAAACCCATCAGAGAGATAGCAAAAACATTAGGTGTGGCCAAATCAACTGTTTAGAACATTCTTAAAAAGAACGCACCGGAGAGCTCAGCAACACCAAAAGCCCTGGAAGACCACGGAAAACAACTGTGGTGGATGACAGAAGAATTTTTCCCGTGATGAAGAAAAACCCCTTCACAACAGTTGGTCAAATCAAGAACACTCTCCAGGAGGTAGATGTATATGTGTCAAAGTCAACAATCAAGTGAAGACTTCACAAGAGTGAATATAGAGGGCTCACCACAAGATGTAAACCATTTGTGAGCCACAAAAACAGGAAGACCAGATAAGAGTTTGGCAAACAACATCTAAAAAAGCCATTACAGTTCTGGAACAACATCCTATGGACAGATGAGACAAAGATCAACTTGCTCCAGAGTAATGGTAAGAGAAGAGTATGGAGAAGCCAAAGACCTGCTCATGATCCAAAACATACCACCTCATCAGTGAAGCATGGTGGTGGTAGTGTCATGGCGTGGGCATGTATGGCTGCCAATGGAACTGGTTCCCTTGTATTTATTGATGATGTGACTGCTGACAAAAGGAGCAGGATGAATTCTGAAGTGTTTCAGGCAATATTATCTGCTCATATTCAGTCAAATGCTTCAGAACTCATTGGACGGCGCTTCACAGTGCAGATGGACAATGGCCCGAAGCATACTGCAAAAGCAACCAAAGACTTTTTTAAGGCTAACAAGTGGAATGTTATGCAATGGCCAAGCCAATCACCTGACCTGAATCCGATTGAGCATGCATTTCACTTGATGAAGGCAAAACTGAAGGGAAAATGCCCCAAGAACAAGCAGGAACTGAAGACATTTGCAGTAGAGGCCTGGCAGAGCATCACCAGGGATGAAACCCAGCGTCTGGTGAAGTCTATGCGTTCAAGACTTCAGGCTGTAATTGACTGCAAAGGATTTGCAACAAAGTATTAAAAAGTGAAAGTGTGATGTAGGATTGTTTAGTTTATCCCATTACTTTTTGTCCTTATAAAGTGGGAGGCACATATAGAAACCATTATAATTCCTACACCGTTCACCTGATTTGGATGTAAATTCCCTCAAATTAAAGCTGAAAGTCTGCAGTTGAAACTAGGGATGTGCACCGGCGACTTTTGAGGTCTCGTGTTTTGTGTTTTGGATCCGGATTTTCGCGATGTTTTGGGTTCGGATTTGTTTCGCAAAACACCTGCCGAAAGGTTTTGGTTCGGATTTAAGGTTTTGGATTCGGATTTTTTTTGAAAAAAAACTAAAAAGTGTAAAAATCAAGTTTTTGGGCTTATTTTCACTCCTACGCTATTATTAACCTCAATAACATTCAATAACAATCATTTCCACTAATTTAAAGGCTATTTTGAACACCTAACACCTCACAATATTTTTTTTTTTTAGTACAAAACGTTGCAACGAGGTATCTTTCTGGACTGCGTAGAGGAGTGTTCCCCACAATATAATTAAAAATCCATCAACTGGTCTGCATTACACCCAAAAATAGTATCTGGACTGCGTAGAGGACTGGCCACTGGCCACCACAATATAATATATAGAAAACCTTCAACAGGTCTGCATTACACCCAAAAATAGTATCTGGACTGCGTAGAGTAGTGGGCACTGGGCACCACAATAAAAAATATAGATAAAACCTTCAACAGGTCTGAATTACACCCAAAAAAAGTATCTGGACTGCGTAGAGTAGTGGGCACTGGGCACCACAATAAAAAATATATAGAAAACCTTCAACAGGTCTGCATTACACCCAAAAATAGTATCTGGACTGTGTAGAGGACTGGCCACTGGCCACCACAATATAATATAGAGAAAACCTTCCACAGGTCTGCATTACACCCAAAAATGTATCTGTACTGCGTAGAGGACTGGCCACTGGCCACCACAATATAATATATAGAAAACCTTCAACAGGTCTGCATTACACCCAAAAATAGTATCTGGACTGCATAGAGGACTGGCCACTGGCCACCACAATATAATATAGAGAAAACCTTCAACAGGTCTGCATTACACTGCACATACGGCTGCTCCTCCATCCTCTCCATCATATACATGTTGGAGTTTCAGCGTGTGAAAACCTCTTGTTTTTGATAATTTCAGTGCATTTTGAATATTTTTCAATTTGCCCCACAACACTGAATGTACTTTATCTATGATACGCATCTATCTATCTTGACTGCTTAGTGTGGTGGCCCCGGTACACAATTTGGTACCGAGGCCACAATATAATTAAAAAACCCTCCACGGGTCAGAATTCCACCAAAAAAGGGTATGGACTGCGTAGTGTGGTGTGCCCGGAACACAATTTTTTACAGCGCCAACAATATAATTAAAAAATTGGGCATCAACTGTCACCATTGTTTAATATCTGATACACCTAAATATGGACTGCACAGTGGAGTGGCCCCGGTAGTAAATTTGGTGCTGGGGCCACAATACCTCCTCCAACTTCCAAGTGTAGTGTTTATAAAGACAGACAGCGTCGAAGTGTTATTAGTTGACTTTCTTAACCCTAAAATTATCCCTGTTGCAAATATTCGTGCAATGGAGAGTTACTTTTTCATTGAAAGACTCAAGCTTTCAAGTGTAGTGTTTATAAAAAATAAACAATACAGTAGTTCTAGAGCACGTCAATCCCTCTTGTTTTAAATTATGACAGGGCATTTTACTTTTGGTTTAATTTCCTGAATTTGTTTAAATTTGGTTTTACTTTTTGAACATGGCAAACGACTGTTGATTGGTCATATTATGCAAAAAAAAAGTTCCAAGATGGAATTGTCCTTGGGCCCTCCCACCCACCCTTATGTTGTTGAAATAGGACATGCACACTTTAACAAACCAATCATTTCAGCGACAGGGCCTACCAAACAACTTTGGCTGAAATGATTGGTTTGTTTGGGCCCCCACACCAATAAAACAATTCATCTCTCCCTGTACAAACTAAACAGGCTCTACTGAGGAAAGATGTCGTCCTCAACCTCTAATTCCTCTCCCCCTACAGTGTGTACTTCCTCCTCCTCATACATTATCAATTCGTCCCCGCTGGACTCCACAACCACAGGTCCCTCTGTACTGTCTGGAGGGCAGTGCTGTACTTCATTGAGGTATTGATTATTCATTTTTATAAACATCATTTTTTCAACGTTGTGAGGAAGCAACCTCCTTTGCCACTCAATGACCAGGTTCCCAGCTGCACTAAAAACTCTTTCCAAGTACACACTGGAGGGGGGACAACGCAGTTAAAAAATAGAGCCAGTTTGTACGGGGCTTCCAAACTGCCTTTTGGAGTTCTACCATGTCACTACCTCTAGTTAATTTAGATTGCAAGGCTTGTAAATATAAATACTTTGAAGATAAAAAAAGCAGGCTGCACAGACTGTGGAGCTAGAAAGTCTAATTAAATGGACCACGTTACTTTGGTGGCTATCTATGCCCCCCGCCCTACACTTGTAGTTGAATATAAATAAAGCAGCCTACATAGACTGTAGAACTAGAAATTCAAATATACAAAGAAATGGACAAAGGCAGTTTGGTATCTGTCTGCATTAGATCCCCTCTCCACTAGGAGTAAAACAGAAAACTATTCAGCCGTTATATAATCTAGAATATAAATCGAAATTGAGAAAGGCAATTTGGTATCTGTCTGCATCATAATCATCAACATCCTCCTCAGCGCCAGCTACATCAATATCCTCCTCCCGGTGTACAACATTCACACCTTCATTAGCCAATCTGTAACTGGACTGTGGGTGATCCTTCCAGCATATGCAGAGGGCGTGCTGCAAATGCTGGATGGAGTCACCTCTTCCCGTACAGTGATGGGAAGGTCAGGGTTCACAACCAACAACACCCTTGGACTCGCATTGGGGATTTGTGATGTCATCTGTTTAGAAGGCAGAGTTCTTTACTGTTTTGTTGTTGTTGCTGACAGCATAACTCTCTTAATTTTTTGTAGGGGGGGGGGGGAGGAGGAGGGCTTAGATCCTTGGGTGAAGCTGGACCACTAGTCATGAACACGGGCCAGGGCCTAAGCCGTTCCTTGCCACTACGTGTCGTAAATGGCATATTGCCAACTTTACGTTTCTCCTCAGCTGATTTTAAGTTTCTCTTTTTGCTATTTATTGAGAACTTGGGCTTTTGGGATTTTACATGCCCTGTACTAGGAGATTGGGCATCGGGCTTGCCAGACGACGTTGATGGCATTTCATCGTCTATGTCATGACTAGTGGCAGCAGCTTCAGCATTAGGAGGAAGTGGGTCTTGATCTTTCCCTACTTTATCCTCCAAATTTTTGGTCTCCATTATATGTAGCACAAGATACTGCAGAATGTGTGAACTTGGTAATATTGCAGTACCAATGGACTTATACTGCTGGATTGGTTTTGCAAATTTGGTTATAATTACTTTTTTTTTTTTATACCTTTTTTTTAATTTTTTCAAAACTTGGGAATAATGGGGAAATAACTATGCCCTTAGAAGCACAGAGCACAGGACACAGCACCACTGGACTGAACAGGACACAGCACTGAACTCAGCAGGACAGAGCACAGGACACAGCACCACTGGACTGATACTGCAGAATGTGTGAACTTTGTAATATTGCAGTACCACTGGACTTTTACTGCTGAATGTATGAACTTGGTAATATTGCAGTACCAATGGGCTTATACTGCAGGATTGGTTGTGCAAATTTTGTTGTAATTAATTAAAAAAAAAAATTATTATTTTTTTGTATTTTTTTTAATAACTTTTTTTTATTTTTTAAAACACTTGGGAATAATGGGGAAATAACTATGCCATTAGAAGAACAGGACACAGCACCACTGGACTGTCACTGAACAGGACACAGCACAGGACCCAGCAGCACCACTGAACTCAGAAGGACAGAGCACAGGACACAGCACCACTGGACTGAACAGGACACAGCACAGGACCCAGCAGCACCACTGAACTCAGAAGGACAGAGCACGGGACACAGCACCACTGGACTGAAGTGAACAGGACACAGCACAGGACCCACCAGCACCACTGAACTCAGAAGGACAGAGCACAGGACACAGCACCACTGGACTGAGCACAGCACAGCACAGCACAGCATAGAACTGAACAGCACGAGATCTACCAGGACAGAGGACCACCTAACCTAACACACCCTCCCTCTACCCTGATCAATGCCCGAGTGAAGATGGCGGCGACTAGCGGGGAATTTATAGGATCCGAGTATCGCGAGATCCGACAACGGGATTATGAGTCAGAGCCTCGGTTTCACATTTGATTTTGGCGCCAATACCCGGATCTGTCACGGATCCGACTCGGATCGGCAACGTTCGGGTGGGCTCGGATTTCAGAAATCCGAGTGCGCTTATCTCTAGTTAAAACATATCTTGTTTCTTTCATTTCAAATCCATTGTGGTGGTGTAAAGAGCCCAAAATATGAAAATTGTGTTGATGTCCCAATATTTATGGACCTGACTGTATACCCCTTGATCTTTTGTAACCTGCAAAACTGCACTTTAGTAAAGATACCCCTTAGTTCTTGAGCTCTCATATCTGAGGTTCACAGACTGACCCTCTAAGTCACCAACAGTGCAATCACATCCACTCTAGACCATCAATCATAAATATTCTCTTTCCAGCACACAATAAAATATCCACAAACACATTCATCATTTTTACGCCAGTGATCTACCTGGATACTTAGTGCTGTTCATTGATGTTTTTGCTATTTATTCAAGTTCCATATGTCCTGACAGAGCAACACAACCTCCTCCCAATGAATACAACAGAGGGATACAGTGATGATTACATTATGCTAGTGTAAGAGAATGGCCTCTATCTAGAAAAAAAAAGACAATTGACTTATTTACATATAATAATAATCTATGCAAATTTCAACTCATAATATAGCACATACAGTTTTATGCAATACTGTACATACTTTTATTCTGGTATAGTTCTAGTGCCAAGTCGAGTTTACAGTCTTGCCTAGAGAAAAGTGATGTCTCCAAGCTCAAAGGGACGTGACACTGGGCGGTAAATAAAAGTCAAGGACAATTGCAAGTGGAATGTATAAATCTTTTTTAATATAAAGGTGCATTGGACACCACAACCTGCACAAGGAAACCTCATCATATCTCTAATCTGTTCTATTGGGTGTCCTGCTCCTTCCACTGTTTTTGGAACCTTTACCCCTCGTCCCTATGTTCCATTTTTTAGCACTTGACCACACTTTTCCTCTGGGTCCTGCAAGTGCCAATTGGGGGGTTGTACCGTATCTAACATTTATTATCAGTTTATATGTTGTTGGAAATAATATAAATATGGTCAGAAGTGTTAAAAAGATCAATCATTTATCCCCAGGAAACTTGTGTAAATGCCAGAATAAGTATATATTTGGATTTTATTTTATTTTTTGAAGCACAAAGAACAACTCTAAGCAACATTAAGAAACACAATTCTGGAGTGCTGGTTGCCGTAGCAACTTTCCCTAGCTATGAAACACTTTAATCTTATGGATTAAGTGTTAAGTGTGCATTGTGAATGTTTAAAGCCTATATTCATGGCTGTCAGTAGCTTATTTAAAAGTTGAGGTAAAAGGAGAGAAAAGACAAAGGGGAGTAATAATTTTTACTATAAAATACCTCTTTAACACTTAGTGGACATTTACCTGTTAGTAGTTGTTATGTCTGGGCCTGAAACCCTTCTGTGAACACCAAGGACCAAGCAGACTTTGGGGTATATTTACTAAACTGCAGGTTTGAAAAAGTGGAGATGTTGCCTATAGCAACCAATCAGATTCTAGTTATCATTTATTTAGTGCATTCTACAAAATGACAGCTAGAATCTGATTGGTTGCTGTAGGCAACACCTCCACTTTTTCAAACCCGCAGTTTAGTAAATATACCCTTTATTCTTCACCTTTCGAAGTTCACTTTACCTTTAAAGCTTGATATGTTTATCGGTCCCCAAGACATACATGTCTAAAGTAGTGATGGGCAATAGCGGCACTAACGTTGTATGCAGGCCCACGAGCAATCGCCTGCAGCCCCCAACCCAACAGATTTGCTTGTTATCGCATGTAACACTTGATTATGTGAATCAAACTCATGACCACAGTGCTGGGAGGCAAAAGTGCTAACCACTGAGCCACCATGCTATATATATATATATATATATCTTCACTTTTGACGCCTCTTTTTCCCACACTTGGTCGGTATTTTATCATTGTCACTGGCACATGCGTCGTAGCGGAGCGATGCTGGCTACACAATTAAAATGTCTACTGACATGCTATTACGAATGTGTGTCTTTCCCTTTGATTAAATGTATTGATTTAACCAGTTAAGGAGATAAAGGGTAACGTGCAGCCCTTTTGAAGACTGGTTGTCTATTACTGGTCTAAGGGAACCAGACAACATACAGACAATTACAAAAGTGGAAGCTGCTCAAATCAATTTATATAACATACAGACAATACAATGCAGTCAGGCCAGACATAATAAAAATCATCTTCATAAGATTTTATAATAAAAAAAACAGGTCATCACAATCAAGGAGAAATCCCAAGTGCAGGGTAAGGGTTAGGACCAATCAGGCAACAAAATACAAAGTCAGATCCCAAAGAGTAGACAAAATCCAAAGATCAGTGTAGGCAGCAATAAAACAGAATCAGAACAAAAGTAAGGTCAATATACAGAAACCGTAATCCCAATAATAGCACCAAGGGGACCTCAGTAAGAAACTTACAATGAACAATAATTAGGCCTAGGCTTATATAGGTGAGTGTGTGATTTGTTGTTTACGTAAACAACTTTTTTTTCCCAAGCCGGGCCCGTGGTTGGGTCCCAGCATACTTACCTGCTTGGAGCAGGGCTCCCACGGCGACGCTAGTGCCGCACTTCTCCCAATGGTGGCCACCATCTTGGATTTTGGGTCTGCGCATCCTTTTATAATCTTCCTCCTCTCCTGTAATTGGCTCCCTCTCCAGCAACAGGATGTTTAAGGCACCTGACCCAGCAGTCAGGCGCCTGTTCTTTATGTCTATCCTTGGCATAAGGTTATGACGTGGCTCCATGCACTCCTGCTGCAGTCCCTTGGTTTCTGTTCAGTGCCACTCATCCACAACTATCACTTCATTGTGTTCAGCCCGCTGTTCCAGTGATTCCTTGGTTGCTGTTCAGTGCTACTCTTCCTCTACTATCCCCTCCTATTGTCCAGTTCGCTGCTCTGTGACATCTCATTGAAGAATTTCTCTTATTTCAGTGTTCTCCACACGGATTTCGTCTAACACTTATCATTACCATCACCATTTATTTATATAGCGCCACTGACTCCACAGCGCTGTACAGAGAACTCACTCACATCAGTCCCTGCCCCATTGGAGTGTACGAGAGAGAGAGAGAGAGAGAGAGAGAGAGAGAGAGAGAGAGATATCAATTTTGATAGCAGCCAATTAACCTACTAGTATGTTTTTAGAGTGTGGGAGGAAACTGGAGGAAAGCCACGCAAACACGGGGAGAACATACAAACTCCACACAGATAAGGCGATGGTCAGGAATTGAACTCATGACCCCAGCGCTGTGAGGCAGAAGTGTTAACCACTTAGCCACCGTGCTGCCCAAGGGCCGCGACCCACGGGGCAGTGGACGCAAAAGGCCAAACCTCCTTGCGGGAGTCCCTGGAAAAGTTAACCTGCCTCGTTAGATTCCGCACCTCTGATTTTAGGGATCCTAAATTTTTGCTGTTAACCCAGAAACTTTTACAGAAGCATGAACAGATGCATGTGGCCTGATTTAGTTAAGAAAATGACAGGTCCTTAATGTAGTATAAAACAATTTGCCAATTCTGTCCACAAGTACCACCATAAGGTATCCCAAACTGGTTGGTTCATTAGTCTACTTGAGACTACAAACATGACAACAAGCCAAACTGCAGTTCATAAAATATCAAAGCTTATAGTTAACAATTATAATGACAAAACCTCCAATAACTTTTAATGCAACTTTTGCTCAAAGTTGTGCTTGGTAAGCAGTATAAAGAATAGGACCACAAACTGATATATAACATATGGAAAACTGTACCTCTTTACTTTTTTCAACCTCCGACTCTCCTGTAGGCTATATCATACCTGGGGTTAAATGTATCAAGCTGAGAGTTTTCCGGCGGGTTTGAAAAGTGGAGATGTTGCCTATAGCAACCAATCAGATTCTAGCTATCATTTTGTAGAATGTACTAAATAAATGATAGCTAGAATCTGATTGGTTTTTCAAACCCGTCGGAAAACTCTCAGCTTGATACATTTAACCCCTTGACTTTTCCTGGGTTTGGGACCATGAAGCTAAGAATAGTTAGGTACTCTCAGCAGACTAGATATCATTTGTACTGAAGTAAATATGAAAAGACACCAGAATCTTATATGTTTAATAGACTCAGCATTGTAGGGACAAAGTAACTGATCAATATTTCAATATTTCAAAACTGAATTCCAGTCAGATGCTTAATTTGGTTTTATGTCTAACCTATAAAACCTTATTTGTGTCTTTTGGATCTAACATAATTCTACAGGTGCCTATTCACAGTTTTTCCCTTGTACAGTTGACCTCAGTCCCCTCATGACAGAGATCCTGTTAGAATTATTTTGCTCTAAGGGGCCCAGTTCACATAGCTGACTCCCTGGGCTTGTGACTTACAGGGCAATCATTACAGAATTATTTCTCTGTTCCAGTGGCCTAAAGTCTCCCATCATATTGTAATCTTCCTTTTCACTCTCCTGAACCATAGAGAGAATAAACTAGTTATATTAAGTAATTTGATAGAAATATAATATTTAATCTATATCCCCGTCATCCTCCTCTTACAGTTGTATAACTCATGCTACCTGGATGGATTTAATTTTAAAGCAAAAATCAGGGTTATTTTATTCATAAATCACTGTGGTAGACTATAAGTAGAATGTTGGTATTTGCCATTTTCCCTTGTCATTCTCTTCAGGTTACTATTAATGGTTTATGATTCTGAACTACCATGGCAACCACAGGCACATGGCACATGATGTAGTGAGCAGAGAGGCTTTGGAAGACCCCTATGAGCTCTGTCTGCACTGTCACATCCTACTTCTTCCCCTTCTGCCATCACATGGCATACTGAGAGCTGTGAGCCTGTGTCTGTGCAGCAGTCTGTGTCTGTGTCTGGCAGACATTTTTATTTGTCATCCAGAGAGCTTTTGAAAAGGAGATAACGATTTGTAGGAAGGATAGCTAAAAAAAATGACAGATGCAGATCAAATGCATGCTTAACTTGCTATTTAAAGAAAAAATTATATATGTGGGACTGCTGCTTTAAATAGGACACCAGAGCTGAAAACTTCAATTGGGTCCATAACATCCACAGAATTTGGATTGTAAAAATCATGACACTAGACACAGAGTGATATAAAATACAAACATCTTCAAAACTATTCTCCTCCTTCATATGCAAGGGAGTTCACACTGTTTTAGCGAAGATTATAATGAGACACTTGATCGACAGATATTTCTGATCTAATCAAAGTCAATAATACTGCAATTAGAGCTTACTTGTCTACTTTTAGTAGGCGACGTCCGGGAGAGGGGTGTGACTAGAGGGCGGGAGGGGGCTGGGCACCTTGAATCGCGTCACTTTGGCCCCGTCCCCACAAGTAAAATGGCAATTTTTCACGGGGCCAAAATGCCTCGATTCTCTGTGAATCGCGTCATTTTAGCAAGGGAATTGCGGGATACAGGAGAAATGCCAGCTCTCCCGTGAGTCCGGGAGACTGACCCGAAATTCGAAAGTCTCCTGGACTTTCCGGGAGAGTTGGCAAGTATCAATTAGAGATCCATTGCCTCTCTAATTGTGATCACAAGGAATATGTGTTAGTCATTGCTGTTTGATAGCAGTTAAATATATACATATGCCAATTACTTGCATTTGGGCTTTGGTATTGGGCCAATTTTTAGTATAATCCCCGGCCATCAGGCAAGGAACTTTTTATGCTCTTTCCTTGCAGGTATTTTCAGGCAACAGAATACTTAACTTTTATGTAGTTTTTTTTTTCTTTTCACAGGAAACACATATAATAAATACATAAATAAAATCCCTGCAATCTGTTACAATCTCCAAATAAAAGCATGTATTTATGTGAAGTTGTACATAACAAAGGAAAGGCTTAAAAAAAAGCTTTAGAGAAACATGTTCTGTTACTTATAACAAAAAATAGGCACTATATGCCGCCATACTTTAATATGACACATTTGTTACACTGCTGCCCTTAGATAGCTTGCCTGGAAGGGTCACAACATTTGTAAAACGCTGCTCACGGCACTACTGTGTGATGCATTACAAGACGGGATCTTGATAAATATACTCAATTTGTCATACTGTATAAATTCTTGCTAGCAACATGTCCTTTAAAGCACAAGCAGACTACAACCTAATTCCCCAACTAATAGTGATGGCTATATTTTCTCCTTCTGATGTATTGATAATTTCCAGGGTTAATTAGTAGAAGTTAAAATGCTGCATATTGTTTTCTCTAAAACTGTAGGATTGCTAGCACATACAGTGAACATAGAGAGTGAAAACTTTATCTTTTTTCTTGCGTTAGTCAGAGATGCGACCTGTCCATATTTTATCACAAGCTTGGATGTTAGACATGGCAATCTCGCAAGTGTTAACAATGGGACAACAAAAAATTTTCTCACCGTGTTTGTGTGGGGGTTTCTTCTGGGTGCTCCTGTTTCCTCCCACAGTCCGAAAAAACATACTGGTAGGTTAATTGGCTGCTAACAAATTGACCTGTGTGTGTGTGTGTGTGTGTGTGTGTGTTAGGGAATTTAGACTGTATCCCCCAATGGGGCAGGGACAGATGTGAGTGAGTTCTCTGTACAGTGCTGCGGAATTAGTGGCGCTATATAAATAAATGGTGATGATGATGATGAAAGTCAACCAATGTGTATGTGAATATCATTTGACAATGTTCTACCTCACGTGTCCTTAGTGTACTGTGAAAATATATTTCAAAGCAAGCCTCCCCTCATAGATATCTCCCAAACAGATATGTTTAAAAAAAAACAAAACACTACTCTGCAAAACTGGGCCTGGTTCATTGTGGAATATAAATGCCTAGAACTAGAGATGCTCAGACTCGGTTGCTCGACATCAGGACACACCCGAACTTAGGGGATCCGAGGCAAAACGTCATTGTGACGTCGCCGGATCTCGCAAGTTTTGAATTCCTTTCTAAGATCCAACATAGCGAGGGTTGGGAGGGAGGGCGGACCCCCAATTTTCTTTTCTGCTATTGCAGTGTGCCAATGTGTCCTAGATGTGCTAGGAACTGCGTGTGTTTGTGTCATTGCTCTGTCGTTTACCATCCAGCCAGGTCGCTGCAGTATTTGTCCGAAAGTGTATGAAAATAATACTGTGACCTGTGAGGTGGTCTAAGTTGACTGCAAATGACTTGAAATTAGTGTTATTGAGGTTAATAATAATGTAGGAACAAAAAAAAGAACAAAAGTATGGGATCTTAGCATATTTTAGGATTTTTTAAAAAAAATCCAAAACCAAAACACACGAGGGTGGTTTTGCCAAAACCAAAACACGAAGCTAATCCAGATCCAAAACCAAAACCAGTTCACGGGGGTCAGTGAGCATCTCTACGTAGAACTGGATGATACAACAGTGAACGCAGCAATATCCAATTCATGTTCAAGCGTAAAGGACCATTACTACAGCTTACCATTTTAGGGTGAGGGTAAAGGCACACAGTCAATGTACAGTAAGTACTTGCCAAGCTCGAGTGCACAAAGCAGTGTCCAATTCAAGCTTTGGGCAACTCAAAAGTAAGTGTATTTCTGTTGTATCATTTACACCAAATACAGGTCTGGTGTAAGTTCCAATTACTAATGATGACGGTTGCGTGCAGGGCCAGATTAAGGGAATGGAGGCCCCTGGGCTAAGGGGCCTCACGGGGGAGCTGCCGTGAGCTGCCTCCCCCCCCCCCAAGCGCTTACCACCTTCTCCTGTCACTGTAGTCCTTCCGCGTTGTGCTGTAAGCTCCTTACTGAGGAGATCTCGTGAGAGTGAGACTCGCAATCTCACTCTCACAAGATCTTCTCAGTAAGGAGATCACTGAGCGCCGCGGAAGGACTACAGTGACAGGCTCAGAAGCATTGATCCCCGCCCCCACGCCGATTAATAATGCTGCTGAGCACTTTCAAGGGCCCCCTGGATGCCCGAGGTCCATGGGCTGTAGCCCAGTTAGAACTCGGGTTAATCCGGCCCTGGTTGCATGTGCATGCTATAACATGTGTTTGCAATCAGGAGCAACTATAAAAATGCATTTTATGTACAGTAGACTCATAGCATCCACATAAATGTATTTTATGGGGGCGAAAAATACTTTTGTTTTGTATATATTTTGTCATTAATGATTACATTGTTTGAAGGTGAATTGCTTTTTTTGTGTGCGTTCTTTTGGAACTTTATGTTCCACATATGTATTGGCCGTATTCTGCAGAGCTCTAACACAATTTACATTCCTTTTGCGTGCCTTAACGAATCAGGCCTAATGTTTATTATGCTCATTCTTCCAATGCGGCTATTGTAGAGGATAATTTAATGTCATCATTGCAAAAAAAAAAAATGCTAAGTTATTGGCTTGAGATCTGCAGTAACCCATAGCAACGAGTCAGGCAATCAGCTTTGAGTGATCTAGTGCAAATTAGTAGAACAACAGTTAGGATTTGATTGATTGTTATGGGAAACTGTATTGTGCACTACACGTATCTCTGCAAGAGGACTGAACAGCAACTCACTTGGTGAAATCACAACCTCCGTTCACTAAAGGGGACTATTTATTAGTTTACTGTGTTTGTCCCCAATTGTAAAGCGCTACAGAATATGTTGGCGCTATATAAATAAATGATGATGATAATACATCCAACTTATTATCTATACCAAGCGTCAGCCTTCTGCAGCTTGCATCCCCTCTACTGTAGCCTCTTTGAAACTTGAAAACTCAACCTCCATCATCCTTTTGGGTTCAAGCCTGTACTTCCGATAATTCCTGATTGGTGTTGTTCATGCATAAAGTAGATATATTATTTGTTGTTGTGATCCTCTTTAGTGAAATGTTTTTCTGATCATGTCAAAATGAATGCTTCCAAAACTGACACATCATATAGTTCGGGATCATTTATTTCGCTTTGCTTACCTCTTCTATTGAGGGTTAAACCCCGATTCATTCTGCTCCTTAGTGTAATTCCATTAGGATAGGGAAATTCCAGGCAGAACAATAATGATTGGGGACGTCCACATGGAACACCTAAGGCCAAATTCTCTTGGAGTAAGTTGCAAAATTCCGCACCTAACGATAGAACGCGTGAACATTCCGTTTTAAAATTTTTGCTCCTTTCCTATCATCATCTACTAATTACCCTTTTGAGACATGTATAATTACAATGGCGAATAGACACAAAGATTGTGTAATTAGAAACAATTATAAAAGTACAAAAATAAACAATTATATTCATGGCCAGAAAGGATCTCACAAACTATCGTACTCAGTTTATGTATACAGACATCTGCATAGAAACAAAGCATGCTGTCAGCGGTTAAATACCAACTGGAGCATCCTGCCTACCTTATTTTTTAATCAATGGTTTATTCTCAGAAACAGACCTGTGTTTATGCAAATTATGCTTAAATTCCTTTACTGTTGTTCTGCTGGAAGCTTGAACTAAGCATGCACTATACTTTCAGAAAAATAGTATTTTCTCTTCTTGTATTAATGTTTCCCCAATGGAGCTAGTGTCATGTTTATACAACATAATATTTAATATCTAGTTCATTGTTAGGCAAAGTGATATTTTTCACAAGCCGCTGTTAGTCCCAACGGGGTCCAGCATATTAGATCAGAGTAGCGGCGTGGAGTGTTCATACAGCCCAAATAGTAGGTTAATCTGTGGTTGAGTTATCAAGCTGGTAAGAACACATCACCGTACAATTATCGTTAATTACTGCAACGATTCTGTGATATTAAAATCACCATGAAGATGACAGAAGGGGGAAAATGACTGTGGCCATTAGGGCCAGGCAGGCTGGGGGGGCATATGCCCCCCCGGGCCGGTCCCATAGTGGGCTACCTTGGGCTGGGTCGGTGGGCCACATACATTTTTTCTCCTTTAAAACGTTCCCAATAGGCTGCTGAGTCAAGTCTTGCCCCTTGAGCTAAAATATGCCAGGCCTCCCCTGAATACAGCACCATGTTGTCCCTGGGTGGCCGGTTGCCCCTTACTGATTTAGTTTAAATACTTGTATAGTTCATTCACACATGATCCCATAGATTGTAAGCTTGCGAGCAGGGCCTTCTTACCTCTCTGTCTGTCTGTATTGCCCAGCGTTGTTTTATTACTGTTTGTTCCGAATTGTACAGCGCTACGGAATCTGCTGGCGCTATATAAATAAATGTAACTGTTAATATGATGCCATAATATATCCAGATACTTAAAAACAAAATCTTTCAAATGTGCATCAAAATGCAAAAATGATAAAAGAGAACATAAAAGGGATACTGTAGGCCCACTACAAACAAATATAATGTATATGTAAAGCAAAGTAGTGATGTGTTTTGGTCTACTGGGAAGCAATTTGAGTGTATAATTTATTATATTCTGACTCTATTTCCTTTAAAGATTTTAAGATCTTGAGGTATAAAGCGAGATGGAAATGGTCACTCTGAGGGAAGTCTCAAAGTGCTGCATAAGTGATGTATTTTACAAGCATTTAAACTCCTGTGTGAATATTAAACAGCCGATTACGAAGCAAATGCCCCAAATGTTTAGGCAAGGACAGGCGGTGAATTGTCAATCTACATCTCTTTGTGCAAACCAGTGGCAAGCTTGAGATTGTTTCAGTTCATTTAGCAATTCTTAACCCTTGTCTTATAGTCTATACAGGATTGAGTATATATTTATTACATCTGTTAGTTATGTAATATGATAAAAAAATAATAGTAAAGTCCATTTTTCTAGAACTGTGTATAAGCTCCAAATGTATTTTGACAGAGGATAAGAGCAGGTCTTAGCCATTCCATTGTTGAAACAAATTCTCTTTCTCTATGTTGCCAAATTGTACATTGTGGGGTATTCAATTGTTTGTTTTAACGCGCTAAAACCAAAAAAAAAGAGCGCTCTAAAAAAACTTCATATTATACGGTAAATTTGCGCGCGTAAACAGTTAATACGGTACTTACTCGCTGCCAGCAGGCTGAATTTCAGCTCGCTGCTCAGGGAGCTGCGAGATGAAATTTAGCGAGTAATTACCGTATTAACGGTAATATTTTTAGAGCGCTCGTTTTTTGGGTTTTTAGCGCGTTAAAACAAACAATTGAATACCCCCCTAGTACAAAATATACTTAGCTAATAATAATCTTCTTCTGCTTTTTCTTCTTTTTCTTCTTCTTCTTCTTCTTCTTCTTCTTTTTCTTCTTTTTCTTCGTTTTCTTAGTTTTCTTCTTTTTCTTCTTCTTCTGTTAATAATTATTATTATGTTAATTTCAGGATAATAATTAAATAGGAACCCCTAATTTATTTATTTACTATTATGTTTGTGCTGATTGTATTATTTCTAACCTCAGATCGCACCACATTCTGGAATTTCGACTGCAACCAGCAATAAATGGGTTATCCGTCCTGTACGCCAGAAGTAACCTTATCACTTCTTGCAGATGCATCTTAGAAAACAGCAAATGTCAAACCGTCTTAAAAGGGCTAAACAAGAATTACTTTGTATTCCGCAGATATCTCTTGGAAGTTAGATCGTATTATTTGGCAGTGTCATTACCCAATATGAAGGATATGTAGTTTCTTTTTTGGAAATGTGTGAAATGTGTCTATTAAGATAGCGCTAAGAGACAACTTCAACCTATAAATATGTATCAAAGGCTGCATTCACTGCTTTTTTGCAATTTCCATACATCTTTCATCTGGCAAATTCAGAAAAAGATAAGCGTTCGGTGTGTGCTTTAAGACAAAATATAAAAAGTATTAATATTAGTGCAGAAATATATAAATAACATAGTTAAATGATATCAAAGGCAACATATATCCTATGTATAAGTATTTATGCACAATAAATGTTCTATAGAGTCTTATTACCACTTGTGATTTTCCTACGGCTTGGTTACAGTACAGTCACAGTGGTTTTTTCTCTTGGGCACAGGGGACTAGACCATGTGTTTTTCACTGATCCCTATGGCTAAATTCAGATGACCTGTTTTCACCTTTAGGAAAATGCATTTAGCAGCTTTGCAGATAAGAGATATTTTTAAGATCATCATCTAAACCTCAAGTATATAACGTAATTGTGTTATTTATTTTTTTTACAATTGTTTCAAGGGGCCTGATTCATTAACGATCTTAAATGAAGACGTATCTTATTTCAGTCTCCTGTACAAAACCATGTTACAATGCAAGGGGTGCAAACTAGTTTTCTGTTTTGCACATAAGTTAAATACTGACTGTTTTTTCATGTAGCACACAAATATCAACTTTAAATTTCAGTGTACAAATAAGCTATCAAGTATTTGTGTGCTACATGAAAAAACAGTCAGTATTTAACTTATGTGCAAAACAGAAAACTAGTCTGCACCCCTTGCATTGTAACATGGTTGTGTCCAGGAGACTGAAATAAGAAGTTTCTTAAGTTAAGATCTTTAATGAATCAGGCCGAAGGTTTACATATTAAATATTTCTGTTTGGAATCGGTGTACTTACAGACTTCGAAAAACACGTAACTTGTTTTGTATGTATTTATGGATTGTACCCCTTGTTCTTAATCCGTAAACAGTTTATAACTATCTTGTTTGCGTTTTAACATATAGGAAAATCTAACAGGCGGCTGGTCTATTTATAGACCTGCCGACTGCGCCTCTGACAGCGTGGGAAAATGCGTCCTTGATGACAGCGCCAGGGTCCTGGGACGCTTTTTCCCACGCTGTCAGAGACACAGTCGGCAGGTCTATAACAAGACCAGCCGGCTGTTAGGTTTTCCTTTTGCGCAAGGTTGCTTCTGTAGTCAGAAGCTGTTGCAGCGTCATGAGAACCTGGATTTTTTGTTTTGCCAGGCATGTTCTGGTTGGATTATATGGGGGAACAAGTTGCAAAGCGGACGATTTTTTTTTTTTTTTCATTTTTCTTCTTCTTTTGGAAGATTTTTTGGGCTTTTTCTTTTATTATTACTCACTTTGGATTAAAAGCTTACAAAACTGTGTCATAAAGAAGGAAGAAGAACAAACTTTGTAAGTAAGATTGGGTTTTTAATTTTTCTTAAATAAAATACTGTGGTTTTAACGAGGGGTGTCTTTTATTTACATTTTACATTGTGGTACCACAAGTGCCAATATGCCCGGGCAGTCATGGGTATGCTGGTACTTGTAGTACTACAAGCACCATCATGCCCAGACTGTTCATGGCAGTCTAGGCTTGCTGGGATCTCTAGTTCAGCAAATTAAAATAGTGTTTCTTTCACTGCTTTTATTTTACACATTTATTACCCCACACCCAATGCCCAGGGGTGTGGGAAGAGCCGGCTGGGTACCTCTAGGAACGGGGCACGCATTGTGTTTGAAGACCCCAGCTCCCTATGGAATCCTGTCTGGGGCTGGTTATACTCATTACAGGTGGACCACCTGCTAAGGGTTTCCCTGCTATAATGGCAGTAGCCCCGGCTAGCTAAGCATAGGGCTGGTTGGAAGACAATTGGGGGTATCCCATGCTGTTTGACCCCCCTGATTTTCTTAGCATTAGGTTAATATGACTTATTTTATTTTTTAAAACATTTATTTATTTAAGTTTTCCAATGTTTACTACCGGTGGGCCCGGCGGCTGTACAACCGCTTTGCCATTTTAATGCCGGCAGTGTGACTGTCGGCATTTTCACTATCGGCAATCACATTGTTGGTATTTTATCTGTGTAGGTATTTTAGACATGTAGGTATTTACAGTGCTAGGTATTTTCTCTATGTCTGTATATCTATTGTCTGGATTTTTGTGTATTATTTCCACCGTTATTGTGACCGTGGGAAATTAGTACCCAACCCAGTGAGCACAGGGTACTGATGACACAGTGATCTCAATCATTACAGCTTTTTTTCTTGGTTGTAGGTGGCAGGGGCGCACGCAGGATTGTCAGTAGGGGGTTTCCCCCCGCTGACCAAAAAAAAACAAAAAAAAACCCCACGAGCGAGAGCTGCTGCGCATGCGCAACAGCTCCATTCCGGCAGCGCTGTCCTATACAGCAGCCGCGGCGCTGCCAAAGAAGCGTCCGCGGCGGTGCCGATATGGTGGGCACTGAGTTCACGGGGTGGGCGTTTCTGGTGACTCAGAAACCCCCCTTGCGTGCGCCCCTGGGTGGCCCCAATACATTGTGGGAGGCAGGTGAAGACTGTATGCAGTGATCAGCATTGTGGCTCAGTGGTTAGCATTGATGCTTTACAGCAGGCCTGTCCAACCTGCAGCCCTCCAGGTGTTGTGAAACTACAAGCCCCAGCTTGCCTGTAGACAACCAGTTGATAGCTGATAGGGCATGCTGGGACTTGTAGTTTCACAACACCTGGAGGGCTGCAGGTTGGACAGGCCTGCTTTACAGCTTTGGGGTCATGAGGTCATGAGTTTGATTCTCAACCAGGGCCTTATCTGTGTGGACTTTGTGGGCCTGAGTCACTAAGGCGCGCATCATGCGTTTGTTTTAAATCGTAAAAAAATCGTCTCTGCATACTCAGAAGTCAACAAGGGATGGATCTAAAGATACGTCTGTTGATGACTACGGGTGTAGGGTTATTCTGCTGTACTAGACCAGACACTGCAGGATATGTACAATACTTATGTGGAATATAAAATCTAAAAACAGTAAAAAAAAAAAATGTTAAGCAATTAATGTTACCAATAATATAGGCATTTATGATTGTACATGAAAATATTTTTATTTCCCTATAAAAACATTTATTAGGCTGTCCTTAGTGTCTACTGTACATAAAATACAATTTTACAGTTGATCCTGATTGCAAACACATATTTTAGCATTCATACCCAGCCGTCGGCACTAGCATTCGGAACTTAAACTAGCCCCCAGTTGGAGCAAGAGATAGGTCAGAAAACCACGAACTTCTGTGTGACATGGACGTGACTGTAAGGGATCGCCCTTACTGTACATTGGCTACGTGTATCTGCCCCTTTCCCTTCCCATTCCCTCCCCTAAATCGCTATAGTAAGTGTCTTTGCGCTTGGAGGTGACTTGGACGTGGCTGCGCTCTATTGCGTACCGCCTGGTTCAGAGCATGCGCAGTGTATGTTGTGCTGATGATTATTACTATTATTATTACCATTTAATTATATAGCGCCACTAATTCCGCAGCTCTGTACAGAGAAATCGCTCACATCAGTCCCTGCTCCATTGGGGCTTACAGTGTAAATTTCCTAACACACACAGACAGATTAGGGTAAATTTGTTAGCTGCCAATTAATCTACCAATATGTTTTTGGAGGTGTGGGAGGAAACCACAGCACCCGGAGGAAACCCACGCAAACACGGGGAGAACATACAAACTCCTCACAGATAAGGCCATGGTCGGGAATTGAACTCATGACCCCAGTGCTGTAAGGCAGAAGTGCTAACCACGTAGCCACCGTGTTGCCCAATGCACACATTCGCAGGATACGCTCCTTAATTACTCTGTATGTTCTCCCCGTGTTTGCATGGGTTTCCTCCGAGTGTTCCAATTTCCTCCGACACTCCAAAGACAAACATGATAGGTTAATTGACTGGTGGCTAAAAACAGACCATACTGTGTGTGCTTGTGTGTTAGGGAGCTTAGACGGACTGATGTGAAGGACAAATATTCTCTGTTCTACGCTGCGTGGTGGCACTATATAAATAAACTATAATAATAAATGTGGGATATTTTAATAAAAGTTTAAGTAGGCTTATTGCTAGTTTAGGCATGGATGTGGACAATATGCACACTCCCATGACGTTTGTGAACTCTTATGTATGTCTAGTCAAGAGTTTGGTCTGTTTTCCAAATAATCCAGCCATGTCCAAAACAGATCATTGGTACAACAGAATTTAGCAACACAGTCGAATGAAGACACTACGGTACCTTGAACATTTTTGAAAAGTATGTCTAACAAAACGAAAGGGATAGAAGAAAGCCTTGAAGTGTACTGTAAACTTTTCCTTCCTTTTCCTGCTGTTTAATGATTCTTCCACACACCTTGGTGCTGTCTTGATTGCTGATGTTTGTGAACCAGCCCTGATTACTCTATAAAGCTGTATATAGATACTTTAAGTTTTCCTTTCGAAAGTTTATGTAGCAATAAATAATTCACCAGCCAGTCACATTCAATATAGATTGCAACTCATCAGTATTTTGATCCCAGCGTGAGGGCCTTGCAGATATTTTCTTGTCCTCTTGGATTTAATAGACTGAATTTACTTTTATATTGTATTTTGCACACACACTTGATAAAAGGATAAATGGTATTTCAGAAAAATCATAAAAAATGCATGGACTGTACCTGTCTCTGGGTGTCATTAGGGCTATGTTTAAGAATTGGAATTTCTGTAGCTCTAAGAGTTCAGTGCACAGATTGTAAATAGTAGTTTATTGTAATTTAAGCTATAAGCACATAAGGATTCATGGATGTAACATCCCATGCACATTAAAGTACTTGTTCATTCAGCACATGGTAGAATCGTGCAAACTTACAGATTTTGTGGCCCTGTCTCTCTAGTGATGTAATATTTTCAAATATATTATTTTACATTATTTTAGGCACCAGAGGTGTATGTTAACATATGGGTGGAATTAAACACTCCAGGCATTTAAGGGAATTTTTTAAATAGGTGGCAGGATGACTAGCCCAAAAGACCAATACTGCAACTACTCTACACCACCACTGCACTGCTTCCTAGTACTGCTTCCCAGTATCTATAAGAACACTATTGCTCTCCAGTATGTACAACATCACTACTTCCCAGTACATATAAGAACACCACTGCTTCCTGGTACTGCTTCCCAGTATCTATAAGAACACTATTGCTTTCCAGTATGTACAACATCACTACTTCCCAGTATCTATAAGAACACCATTGCTTCCTGGTACTGCTTCCCAGTATCTATAAGAACACTATTGCTTCCCAGTATGTACAACATCACTACTTCCCAGTATCTATAAGAACACTATTGCTTGCCAGTATGTATAACATCACTGCTGCCCAGTATATATAAGAACACCACTGCTTCCCGGTATTTATAAGAACCCTATTGCTTCCCAGTATGTATAATATCACTGCTTTCCAGTATCTATAAGAACACTATTGCTTCCTAGTACGTATAACATCACTGCTTCCCAGTATATATAAGAACACCACTGCTTCCTAGTACTGCTTCCCAGTATCTATAAGAACCCTATTGCTTCCCAGCATGTATACAGCACTGCCAGTATCTATAAGAACACCACTGCTTCCCAGTATGTATAACATCACTGCTTCCCAGTATATATAAGAACACCACTGCTTCCTAGTACTGCTTCCCAGTATCTATAAGAACACTATTGCTTCCCAGCATGTATACAGCACTGCTTCCCAGTATCTATAAGAACACCACTGCTTCCCAGTATGTATAACATCACTGCTTCCCAGTATATATAAGAACACCACTGCTTCCTAGTACTGCTTCCCAGTATCTATTAGAACACTATAGCTTCCCAGCATGTATACAGCACTGCTTGCCAGTATCTATAAGAACACCACTGCTTCCCAGTATGTATAACATCACTGCTTCCCAGTATATACAACCACTGCAGTGTGCATAATATCCCTGCATCCCAGTATATATAAGAACACCACTGCTTCTCAGTATCTATAAGAACACTATTGCCTCCCAGTGTGTATAACACCACTGCTTCCCAGTATTTATAACATCACTGTTTCCCAGTATATATAAGAACAGCACTGCTTCCCAGTATGCATAACATCACTGCTTCCCAGTATCTAGAAGAACACTATTGCTTCCCAGCATGTATACAGCACTGCTTCCCAGTATCTGTAAGAACACTATTGCTTCCCAGCATGGATACAGCACTGCTTCCCAGTATCTACAAGAATACCATTGCTTCCCAATATATACAACCACTGCCTCCCAGTGTGCATAATATCACTGCTTCCCAGGATATATAAAAACACCACTGCTTCCTAATATATACAACCGCAGCTTCCCAGTATCTATAAGAACACCATTGCTTACCAGTATGTATACCACCACAGCTTCCCAGTATCTATAATAACACCATTCCTTCCCAGTATGTATACCATAGCTACTTTCCAGCATGTAACAACACCATTGCTTACCAGTCTTCCACTGTTTTATAGAGCTTTCCTTGTTGTTGTCCTATAGCCTTCCAGAGTGTTTTCCCATATAACCATAGTGCCCATATAGTCATATAATGGTGGGGAAGAGGGAAGAGAGAAGAGGGATAAGTAAGGAAATAGGGATAGTTGAATACTTGCTGTTCCTGAGATCCCATGAAAATAGAGATAAAGATAGAACAGTGCTGGGGCCGACTTTTTCTAGTCTGGAGCTCTCACAATATTCTGCGCGTACTTGATGATATCACACCACTGTGCATTGTTCATGGGTCATTTGTGATGGCCACATCACACCAGGCCGCTACATACAATAAAGCACTGGCACATAAACAGGGTGTTCCCCTCCCTTCCATGATTATGTCATCACAGGAAGGAGGCAAAGGAGGAGGAGAAGGGGGAGAATGGAGTCCTGCCCTTAGTAAATCTCTTGATGGTGAGTTAATATATGAGATAATGTTACGCTATTTAAAATAAAGTATTCAAGGAGTTCCGTGACCATATCGAGGCGAGAGGCAGTAGTCCAAATCATTTTAAACAAGTCATGGAAATCCAGGATAACTTGTAATTTTTGCAATATTTTGCAGCAGTTATTCCCTACAAAACACATTTTCCTAATGAACACTGATGTGATGTAAGTGTAACTCACTGAATATAAGCAATGACATCATCACCGTTAATACAGATATTACTTGCCGGAGTTTATACATGTATTGTCATAACTTGTAAGAACACAGTAAAGAATATTTTCATTGATTTCTGGTCATAGACCACTGAAAGAATCCTTATGCAGAAAACCCAAAAGTCTCAAGCATGCTGGATAATAGATCCCATACCTATATAAACTGCGGCACAATATATGCAAAGATTCGCTAAGATAACAATATCATTTAAATCCCCAATACAGTCACCGCTAAGCCCCGGACTCTGATTCAGCTGCTGAATGAATAGCTGCATTTACCAGAGCTCTGGCTTCACAAGTTCTACAAGAACACTACTAAGCTCTGCTGATTTCCTGTTTTTCTAAAATAGAGATGCAAAAAAACTACAGAGATTAATTTAGTAACTGAACCAACAACTGAATATGCATTTATGTATGTTTAGCATATATATGTGTGCAAGTGTACGTGTGAGTGTATCTACATAACAATGCATGTGCATACTTTCATACTGTGACCTGTATAAAATATCCTGAGGTTATAAATCTCCAGGTACTTATAATATGCTTATATATCACAATATTGGTGCATTATTTCTTATATCAGTGTAGTAGTAATAACTATAAACTGCATACTGTTGATGCTTCTCTTCATGCACAAACTATTCTACCTAAATAACCTCATACTCTCATTAATAAATAAAGACACTGACACAAATGATTTTGGCATAAGGTCACAGTTTATTGATTGTATAAAATTACGGTGGTGTTGAAACCCTTTGCAGGCCAGCGACCAACTAATACCCGAACCAAAATAGTGAAAGGCTGTCCGGCACTCCACACTGATATCAGGTTATATTCCCTTACGCTTTGGCCGGTGCTAAATCTGGCGTCAGAGTGACTACTCCCCTTCTGGACTCACAATGACTTCCCCACACAAAGGGACCAAGAGCCACGTTGCTTCGGAAGGGGCAGCGACTTGCGGCCAATCAGCGATAGTCACTGACCACAAAGGCTTTCCTGCCAAACTGTGCCCCCTCTAGAAATGGAAGGAAAATTGTGTTAGTAACGCCGTAACCTCATGCATGACATGAACAAAGAATTCCTATGGAATCGAGTGAGGGTGGGAGGGAATTTGTGAAGCAAAGAGAGCTAAAACAGACAGTGGAGGAAGAATATATAGTGAGGCTTCAAACCCTCCCTTTGTGATGTTATTGGCTGGAGTATGCAGTGAACTTAACCCCTAGTAGGTAATTGCATGACTTGGCACAAACAAATGCGTTTAAATTTGTTCGGCTTATGGTCTCACCTGTCTTACTGCAATACACAACATTGACTGTCTACAATTAAGTGGCAAATCCACCAGTCTTCTTAAAAGAACTTTAGTACACACCACCCAAAAAATAGAAGAAATCCAAAATCAGACACATTACACACATGAACAGATCATTTCCCTCATCTCTATATTTTAGTTTTTACAATCCTTCAAAATGTTCTTGCAAGCAATCAAGCAAAATGATTATACATATGGTAACACCAATGCTTTAAGCTTCATTATCAAACCATTGTTGGGATTTCGAGACAAGTTATGTTTCTTTTTTTTGTGTGTGTATGTTTAAACTGGGAACCAGCTTTTAGTAAGTTAAACAAACTCACCGAAACAAACATACCAGCCTTTTATATGGCTCCAATTTGAATACAATTTGTATAGCATTCTGGTGTTGGATGCTTCCATAAGATAAATGTATTATATGAATAATACTGCAGTTTGTTAGCAGTCCCTAGACTTACGTATCGATAGTGACAACTACAGGCTATAAAAGGTATTACAATTTAAAATTTACTTTGTAAACTTTTGCGCCTTTGAATGTTGCATTTGCTAGCAACAAGAGCAGGTTTGTTTCGATCAGCAGAAAGAGCATTACAAAAAGTCCTAGAGGAGCTCTTAAGAGTCTGTCCTGATCTAGTCAAATCTACGGCCATAAAATAAGAAACTCAAAGCACTGTATAGATGTAAATGTAAACAAAAAGGGCTAACTACAAGCAGGGGGGACAAGGATCGGTAGCTACTTTGTGTCACAAACTTGCACTTGTAGTCTGATTCAGCATGAACAGGGGCCCGGTTTCATGACCTGTGCAGAACTAAATAGATTTGAGGTTATGGGGTGCAAAATGCCGGTGTAAACAACCCCTTAGAGGCCATTTAAAGGCTTGGGTGGCATAGACATTGTAATAGAAAAAGTATACTTTATACAGTTAACAGAGTTAGCAAACATGTAAACAAGTGGAGTCATATCACAGAAAGTTCAGTAATGTGCAAAGAATCCTAGATTACACTTTTTAGAATGTTAAACATTTTACAGTGGTTAGTTTTATGCTATGTTTTATTAGATTCCATGCTGCTTCACTGTATCCATTATTTGAACAGTAGAGGTAACACTGTATCAGCATAAACCATACCGCTCTTGCTGGATGACTTTAATGGTTAATGTTCCATGACCTGCAGACCTGTTGGGAGTAGAAGACATTACTGCAGTGGTGGCTAGCTTTCCTCTACCCTGCTTCCTTTTTTTCATTATGTTGAAGACTGAACTTTGTTTCAGACTAATAGTCCATGACAGTATGCTGAGGAAATGAGACTTTACTGAGATATAGGATATATAAAAATTGTGACAAATTGCTCTGACAAGGTAGAATGTGAGATATAGAAATGAAATCTTTCAGCCTGACCAGCCAATATTGATAGTGTTGTTTTATATTATGTATCATAAAACTAATGGAATATTGGAAGAGTAATTATGTGATCTTATTGTCCGATGTTCTGTAATGGCTTGCTTTATCTCTGAATGCATAGTAAGGCATAGTAATAGTACAAAGTACAAAAAAAAAAAGCCTAAAATAAAAAATGAACAATATTCCTATATTTGTGTGATTTAGTTCAAGTATTTGAGTGCTCAAATCAAAATGTATAAAAAAGATTTTACATGCATAAATAATAAAATATGTTTATTAGTATTAGTAGTTTGGCAGTAACTTTGCAACTTTCTAAGTTAAATTATGTAACCTTCACCTTGAAGTTTCAAAGAATTCTGAGCAATTACAAAGTGTATCGAATATTGTCTACTGAATGAAAGAAGTACTTTTGGTTTGTACTGAAACAAATGCTGTTTTATGAATTCTATCCATATTCCTAATTGAAGTGTTTTCTACTTTTGGTTGATCCCTCTCATGTAATAAATAGGTCAGTGTTCCTCCCATTGGACTTCCATTGTTACCTAAAGCCATGATCGGGACTGCTTTTCCGAAAAGGAAGCTGCGACAGCTCACAGATCAGAAAGACTTATCGGCAGATAAGCTTACAAGCCAGCCTTTGCTCGATGAAAGCCCCCATACCTAGGAGGTGAGTGCATCTCATTTTAACTGCATTTTAATGTGTTTAAAGCATAGAGGTCACTGTAGGACCTGCATACAACGAGGTGCCCCTGACGCTGGAATGCAGGGTTATAAGTTTTGATCAAAATATGAACCAATACCTCATTTTTACATTTTGCTAGATACACACAGATATGTAGTGTTACGGATAAGCGCTGACAACAACTGTCTTTTATCTGCAGATTAGAATAGAACACAGTCAATACTTTGATCTATTGAAGTAGACGGTATTCCGTTCTCCTGCTTTGTGTAATGCAACAAAGTCGTTCGGTCTGACACCTAGACAAAGATAATGACCCTTTTCGTTGCTACATAAGTGGGGCAGAAAACAAGGGTTGGGACAGAAAATAAGGGGTAACCCCTTTATTATTTCTCATTTAATTTGCCATTGAATGTGCCTTTAGGTCCAGTATTTCAATTTTTACCTTATCCAGGAAATTAATTTTGCAAGCCTGGAAAGGCCACATAAGTACAAGTCTAGGGTAGCAAAGTTACACGGGCAGCAGACTGTCCCTTAAGCTCTAGCTGGTGGTTTGTAATTCACTTTTTTTAATTTAAATATTGATTTATTGGTTGATATTGATTTATGACCTTTATTTCTGCAGGAGGTATGAGAGTGTTTTGTCTGCCAGCAGGAAATAAATAAATAAATAAAATCCATGATATTTTGTTAATTACTGGCAGAGTATATTTACTTATTTTATACAGCAATGGAAGGAGGGTGTATAACTTTTTTACTTTGGCACAAACACAGAAAATTGGCCCAGCTTCTTCCAACAGAATTTTACAATGGAAAAATAGTTATGGCAAAAAAACATGATTTGCATAAACTAGGTGTGGATTTATAATCAATGAAATTAAATATACAAAATATATTACAAAAAATGATGTCACCGGACTAATCAAATATAATAGTTTCCAGCCTAATTTGAATGGTATTCAATGCAGATACTATTTTTGTAACCCCTATGCAATACAGAGAGCATTCTAGTGACCTCTTTACAGAAAGCATTCTAGTAACGTGCAATACAGAGAGAATTCTAGTAACAAATATACAATACAGACAGCATTCTAGTTACCTCTTTACAGATTGCATTCTAGTAACATATATACAATACAGAGAGCATTCTAGTTACCTCGTTACAGATAGCATTCTAAAAGCATATATACAATACAGAGATCATTTTAGTGAACTCTATAGAATAGAAAGAGCTTTCTGAGCACCTTTATGCAATACAGAGAGTATCTTAATAAACAATATAAAATAGAGATTGCATTCCTGTGAATACAAAATGCATACTAGACACTGCTATTAAATTACGACTCCCCTCTGGAGGCCACTATAAAATTCAGACCCCCAAATATATGGTGTTTTTACTATGCAGGTCCTCCAAATCTCAGGTGTCTTTACAAAGCAGGCCCCCTAAATCCAGGCCTATGCTTTACAATACAGACTCCAGATATCTAGTGGCTTTATAATACAAACCTCTCCTCTTTCATTATTCTCTGTTGGTAGCAAAATCAGACACCATATCTATTTTGACAACTTAATTTACTTCTCAATCCTGAATTCCAATGCTGTCTCCAGCACACCAGAGGGCAATTTTGTCCAGTCTTGGTTATAGCCAATAAAGAGCTTCTTGCACTCTGATTGATGGATAGTTACAGCCACTCACCAATAAGTGTGCAGGGACTTCCTAACACTCTTATTGGTGAATAGGAAGATCCACGCACCAATCAGCTTACTAGAAGCCGTCTCCTGGATATGACAGCTTATCTGGTAACTGTACGACTGCAAAGTGCATGGCCAGGACTGTCAAAGAGGCATATAGAGAAAACTTCCCGGCTGTTCCACTTGTGCTTAGAATTAAAAAAAAATTTGGAATAGCTGGGGAGCATCCTCTGTTTGCTTTGTGGCCACCAGCTGAGGTTTTAAACTCAGCAGTCACAGGTAGGCTGGACAAATTTTGTACTGGCCCGATGGAGAAGACCGGAGGGAAGGAAAAGCAAAATCAAGTGCTCAGATGAGATACACTCTGAACAAATAAATCGCATTACATTAGGTGAAGTCACAGGGCACTAACGAATATGATGTATCTGGTACAAAGCCAAACTCTACAGTACATACACGATTATTCAAATCCATCTAACCTCTATATTTTTTTTGAAATGTAAACAAAGGAGAGATGGAAGCTCACAGAGAAATCATTGATCTCTATGGAGTGATACCACTGTGCTATACACAACTGCCTTAGGAATGTGGACGACTCAACGAAGATATAGGAAAGTAGAACATTTCACCATTATTTATTTATATAGCACCACCAATTCCGCAGGGCTGTACAGAAAAAAATGTTGTCACTCACATCAGTCCCTGCCCCATTGGAGTTTACAGTCTAAAGTCCCTAACACACACACACACGGGCTATGGTAAATTTTGTCAGCAGACAATTAACCTACTAGAATGTTTTTATAGTGTGGGAGGGAAACCTAGCACCCGGAGAAAACCCATGCAAACACGGGGAGAACATACAAGCTCCACAGAGATAAGGCAGCGGTGCTGAACAATCCCAAAAAAAGAATATGCAGACAATCACTTCAGACTTTTCAGTAAAAGTAAGAACATGTAGAAAGCTGCATTGGATTTACCTGTACAAATGGAGAACTCTAGCTTGTAATGGAGAAATATAACACATTGTAGCGTAAGTTCTAAAGTGACACTTCTGTAAATGAACTGCTGATGTTAACACAACTGCAAATTGCATTCTTATATGAACATAATGTTACTATAGCTGCAACTTCAGTATGAGAAACAGTCCTACATCAATTTTATTTTGTTCTCTCTGCTTATTCCTTAGATTTTGGAAGGTGTTGCATCAACAACTATATACAGTGCAGTAAACCAGTGTTGAGACTGTTTTTAAAGCAGGCATAAGTAGACACATGTTTCAGTCCATAATTGCTTTAATTATATATATAAATTACAAATAAATAATTAATGCAGGAAATGTTAGTTCCACATATTGTAATATATGTTAAGATATATATATATATATATATATATATATATATATATATATATATATATATATATATATATATATATATATATATAAAACATATAAACTTATCAGATATTGCAATATGTGGAACTAACATTTCCTGTATTTAATATAGAAAAGTAGTTACTACAGCAATAATTATGTATTTGGAGTGTGCAGAGTATCCCTGTTTTATATATATCTACTATATAAATGCCTAGTGGCGTGTGTGAAAAAAAAAACACCAAGCTGCAGCGCCACCTGCTGGGCAGAGTTATACACTGACCTATATATTTCTTGAAGGAGAAGTGACAGTTGGGAGTGGTTGGTGGTTGCCGGGAGTGACAGTGGGGAGTTTTTAACACCTTAAGTAGCTTGATGAAGGATGTGGCGATGAAGATGAAGGATGAGGTGATGGAGAAAAATGATGAGGTGGTGACATGTGGACAAAACCACGTTGAAAAAGGGCGCTTGCGTCGGGAAGTAACGCTCTTCCCCTGAGGAGACCTGGGCTAGGCCCAAATGCATGACAAGAACCTTTTTAACACCTTAAGTAGCTTGATTTGACTAGAATGCATGAGTATCATGCACGGGTTAACTTGTGTGTATGTGTATATATATATATATATATATAAATATATATATATATATATATATATATATGTAGCTATAAAAAGTCAATTAGCAAAGACAAGAAACAGAGACTCTATTGTTGCAAAATTCCAATTAGACAGATCAAGATTTTAAGCAAAAGTACACTGACATTTTATACATGCTATTAACTGTTCACATATTCTAAAAATTTATTTAGCTACTTTGCAGAACAAAGCACAAATAATAGAAGTCACAAGACGATAGTGCTTTGTTTTCAACTCTGGCTCCTAAGAAAAAGTTGTTTTTTTAATGTGAAAGGTCGTCTTATATGACCTTTTTTTTTTTTCCGAAATAGACAACCAATCCATCAAGATCAACAGTTGCTGGGATGTTAATTATCTCCTAATTATGAATTAACAATCCATATTAATTTCCTAGAATTTTTTTTCTGAATACGAGAATGTAAAGTCGCTAATCTGTATGCCAGCCGCATTTATGCTTATTTAAACATATGACCTTGGCCATGCTAATTATAATTGAGCTTTTTTTCCTCTAAATCTTTAGTGTAATAACAAGCTTTTTACATTTTAGACGGAGAGACTCTTTAATTATCCAGTTTGCTTGTTTATAATCCTCAAAGAGGAGGATAATGCTATTGTTTTTTTAGGTTTACGCTCTGCGGACCTCATTAGTGAGACAAGAAAAAAAGGGGGCACTGTGTAAATTCGTGGTCTACATTATTCCCAATCAACGCTTTTTAAGATTAATGAAGGAAACCCATCCTGCTTTTTAGAAGACTAGAACTATGCAGTGGAAATGAATCGAATACAACTAGAGTTTATGTGCCAGAGGGCTAGCCATGAAACGTTTGCTATTTATTTCAGTAGAAAACTATTGATGACTAAAATAAGATTGGTTTAATAAGTGATCTTTTCATGCAATGGGGAACTGTTAGTTCGCTTTCTAATGAAAATGGAGAAGAAGTGACACCAACTGCGCTCATTACAGAAACTCCGGGCGGAACGGTTATTCTCAATTTCTTCTAGTGGGCCTTTATTATTCATAATATCACTTTGGCTTAGAACATGAAACAAAAAAAATATTAAAAGCTTTCCACTCATTAGGATATTGTAAGTTGTTTCTGCTTTGTTGCTTGAGGGGCCGTGATATAACAAGCACAAATTAAGCAAAATGCAAATTAAAATACATTATAGACTAATAATTAGTAAGCATCTTGGAGGGGGAAAAAAGTGCACAGGAAAAATATTACAAATGAGTGACATATTTTAAAAGTAGTTCAAAGGTTTTTCATTTTAACAAATGTACAAGAGATGTTAGTTTTAATTATTTACATTTTATTTATTGGCTTTATGTTTTCTGGCTTCTTTTACTTTCAGAGGAAAGGAAAGAAAGATAAACTGCAATAAACTACAGGGTTTCCTAACATGTATTAAGTATTTTATATACCATTTATATAATATAATAGGTACTTAAATATTAATTGTAGTTTTTTTGTGTTTCTCTATAAGAATGACCCAACCCCTCACTGAACATGACCCATAACTACTTCTTGATGTTGCCTCCGGACTTCACTGCATAAAGGGATGAGGCTGTCTATCATTTGGTTTGGAACCTTGTCAAGTGGGATTCTGGAGGGTTGCCTATTCTGCTGGGAGTCCGAGAGAGCTCCCCAAAATTTGGTGGGTTCCCCAGTCATTCTTCGAGACTAGGGAGTTATGCTTAAACTACAGGCACCAGGGCCCATGGAAATAATGGGGCTCGCTCCTGCCACACTTCCAGGCTGCATCACTATTTTTTTTATTTTTTTAATGTATTATTATTTTTTTGCCACCAGGTAGGAGCGAGGGTAGGGGTGTCGCAATGAAAGGAATTGGTGGTCAGTGGTGAGCCAGTCGCAAGGCTGCCTGTTGCTGAATGGGGTCCCAGAACACTGTACGCTCAGACAGGAAGTTTTCACTTCCATGGGGTAGAGGCCGGAAATCAGGTGGGCCCTGCTGGGCTCCTCTTCTTTCGGACCCCCGCCCTCACTTCCATCCCTTTCTACACCGGGCACTAGGCCTGAGCCACAAAACGTGAATTAGGCCTGAGCAGCAGATAGGGTGGCCACAGTAGGGAGATTTTGTTGGGCACCAGGCCCATTAATCAGAGTTGGGCACCAGGCCCATTAGAGTTGGGCACTAGGCCCTTTAGTTAGAGCTGAAAGCCCTTTAGTTAGTAACTTGGGGCACAAGGCCCCTAACTGGTTAGGAGGGGCACTATGCTCCTGATAGAGTAGTAAGGCGCTAGTTGTTAGAGGAGCTATAGACTCCTGAAAGGGTAGGAGGGTATTAAGCCCTTTGACAAAAAGGACAGCTGCTCCCTGATCTTAGTTACTGCTAGGTGGTCAAGAAGTAGTATACCAGACCCCTCTTTCTGCTCTGCAAAGGCAGCCAAAGTCCTTAGCCCCACTAGGCGGGCTCAAAAGCTGGGGTGCAGGCCACAGTTGGAGGCCTGTTGAGCAGCTCTGTCGGTGGATACGGGAGGTCAGAAGTGAGGTGGTCGTGGCAGTAACCGGAAGGGGGGACCAATGCGAGGTGAGAGTTCCAGATTGCCGTTGGAGAAAACACGGTGCACCAGCTAGCTATAATTCCGGATTGGGTGAGTACCAGCAGTGCTGGGAGTGGGATTGTGGCTTGTGTGACTTTCCCCTAGCACCCATGACAGGGGGCCAGAGGCACAGTGTGATACAGAAGGAGGACACAGTGTAATACAGAAGGGGCCAGGGGCACAGTGTGATACAAAAGGGGGCACAGTGTAATACAGAACGGGGCCAGGGGCACAGTGTGATACAGAAGGGGGGCACAGTATGATACAGTAGGGGGGCAGAGACAGAGTGTGATACAGAAGGGAGACACAGTATAATACAGAACGGGGCCAGGGGCACAGTGTGATACAGAAGGAGGACACAGTGTAATACAGAAGGGGGCCAGGGGCACAGTGTGATACAAAAGGGGCACAGTGTGATACAGAAGGAGGGCACAGTGTAATACAGAAGGGGGCCAGGGGCACAGTGTGATACAAAAGGGGGCACAGTGTGATACAGAAGGAGGGCACAGTGTAATACAGAAGGGGGCCAGGGGCACAATGTGATACAGAAGGGGGCACAGTGTTATATAAAACAGGACCATGAGTGCAGTGTGATACAAAAGGGAGGCACAGTGTGATAAAGAAGAGGTACTTTTCAAATATTTTTATTTATTATACTTAACATTTGAAGTAAACAAAATTAAAAAATAATATTCATTTTTGCGTGTGTGTGGGGCAGGGGCCCGAAGCAAAGTGGGTATTGTTTGTGTCAGTACAGACCTGGGTGTATCAGTGGAGGTACTGTATTTGCTTCTAAAATGGTACGCATGCTTTGGTACAGTCACAAGCAATAGAAAAACATAGGAGGGCATTAAGACATTTCCCTATGGGACAGCCCTATGCCACCTCAGTCTAGCATTCTAGAACTGGTAAACATTAGAATATTATTGCAAAATACAACACATATTTTTTATTTTTGAATTCATATCTGGAGCTCTACAGCTTTTATATGTACTTATAAGAAATAACTTGTTAAGTCCACAACTGCAAACTAGGGTGTTTCATCTCCTTCATTGGCAAGATACACTAGATCTACAGGAGATCGAATAAGTACACAGTGTTTGACAATGTCCTTTAAAATTAAATGAAATATTTATAATAGATGATACAGAGATGCAAAAAATGTATTCATTCTAACTTTGTAGTCCTGGGCAGGTAATATATGTTTACCCATGATTTTGCATTAATTCAATCACATTCCTGCAAAAATAGGCATGATCATGCATAATAACCTAATTAAATGTTAAACAAATTTGCAGAAAAAAGAAATTCATTGAAAATTGCTGTAGAAATGGATTTTATTTTTCCTTAGTCAATGTAAACGTGTAAATCTGGTTTAGCATTATTTAATAACATTTGCCATTTTTTTTATTGACAAACTATTACTGCATTGTGATTTTTAATTTACATATAACATATTTATTAGTTCTCTGTTTTATTTTACTAATAAGATAAAAATTAATTTCAAACGAATGCCTTTGTATAAAGTTTTAAAAATGAAGATGACTCCAGCTCTGAATTTAACATACTAGAGAGCATGTCGGTATATTTACTAAACTGCAGGTTTGAAAAAGTGAAGATGTTGCCTATAGCAACCAATCAGATTCTAGCTTTAATTTATTTTGTGCATTCTACAAAATGACAGCTAGAATATGATTGGTTGTTATAGGCAACATCTCCACTTTTTCAAACCTGCAGTTTAGTAAATATACCCCCATGACTTAATTTAGAAAGAATATGTCATCTGTAAAGTTCTCTTAGGAAATAAAACAGGGGTACTCCCAGGTCTGAAGGATGCTTTGCATTATAAGATATATTGAATACTTAAAAAGCTTAATTACTGAGCCTATGCCATATTAAAAGGCTTGTTTAGGGGTTAGGGGTGTTAGGGATATAAGGGTTAGGAGTTAGGGTTAACCCTAATTCTAACCCTAACCTTAACCCCTAAAATAGTACTTATATGACATAAATGATAGGCAGGTCCATCCATCGCCACTTTAAGCCAAGTCGCGGTTGGTGATGACGTCATTTTCTTCAGCCGGCAACACAGGGAGTTGTGATCTGAAGTAATCTGCATTCCGGTAAGTCGATTTTTTTTGCAGGTCGGTGTGTATTCAGTCGGACTCTTCATGTCGTTGTCTTCTGTGTCAGGTTAATCAGTACCGTAAAACTGACTACCACTGATATTAATGTCTCCTGCTTTATTTCATTAATATTACTGAACGGTTTATCCCATCTATTTTTTTAAGTATATTTACTTGTAGATGTCAAGTAGAGCCTAATGAATTACATGATGGGGCTTGTAGGAAGGTATTTATAGTACATTCTAGACTGTAAGCTCTCACAAACAGTGCCCTACCTACCCTCTGTCCCATGTAGACGCCTTCTCCATTAACCTTCTATGTCCTTGTTCTGTTCCTATGTATGATTTGTTTTCGTATAACGTTTTATTATACCGGTTGTCCAAAACTGCAGAGTTTTGTGTTAAAAATATGTGATATTGAGGGTGATGATGATTACAAAGTGATAAATTGTTGGTATACCACTAACACGGACTAGATGGTTCTAAATTGGTCAATAGTTTCTATAAATGTGCCATGCCAAGCTGTCATTTAAATAATGAAATATAAATGTGATTTTATACTAAAAAACAGCCAATACTAAGCATTAACTTGAGGATTTGCCTTTTCATTAAGCCACAGTTTTTAAAGAGTTGCTTTCTGAATTTAGAAAGCTGGGCTAAGGCTAGACACACACTACAGGCTTTTCACCCAATTATCGGGCTAGTCACACGGTAAACGACCGCTTGGCCCAATATTGCATTAATGTGTACACTCCCACGATGAACGATTATCATTCCAAACCACATTGTATTGTTTCATTTGAGTCTATAAAGGGACTAAAAATCTCTGTAAGCGATCTATTGATGTTGTTCCAATTCTGCAGTGTGTACGCACTCACGACCAGCAGTGTAGGCAGATCTTCAGAGAGTTTACAGAGTCACAATGTTTTCAGCCAATGATTATGACAGATGAAGAGCATAGTGTGTATAGTGTGTACAGATGAATCGACTGCTGATCGGGAGTTTCAGTCGTTGGTAAAATCCTTAACGATACCGCATCGGGAGAAATTTCCTGTAGTGACTATGTGCCTAAGTAGCTACCTTTGGTCTCACAAATGACCTTTTGGTATACCAGGGGGCCGCAGAAGACATTTCATATCAGCTCACATAAACAAGCAAAGGCAAAAAATGTAGACTCTCTAAGTTGCTAGGTGCATCAAAATGCAAAGCGCAAGACATGTGGATTAAATGTATTAGCACATGTCATCCTAAACATTCTCAGGGGTGACCTTCTTTATCAATGATCTACTATTGCAGATTATCAGCAAATCCTTATGACCTTGCATTGCTTTTAAGAAATGAGCAGACAGATATCTGTTTTCTCCATATAGCACTTGCAGCGATATTATGTTGACATTCATAACTTAGGTATCCCATTATGGACCAGGGAAAAAAAAATGAACAAGACTCTATCAAGATGGCTTTAAAGATTGCAACCTATAATCGTTTCTCGGGCACTGGTCTTGGCAGATAACACAGTACAAGTGTTTAGGCGGTTTCTAAATTGCGTTTGTTCAGCCATACATTATGCTTTCCCTTGGCCATAGAGAGAATAATAGATACAACATGGAACTATTTTCTTCTACTGGGCAATATATTTTTCTAAGTGGAACAATTACACCTCTAATGTCACCCTTCCAGCGACGCTGATTTTATCACAGTCTTGTTTCTAGAACATCAGAAAAGTTTTTTTTTTCATCTCTCCACGAACTGTCCTAATTTCTGTGCCTTTGACATTCCATCTCAAGAGCAGAGGCGCTGACTGACATCTCCTTTACCCACCTGACAAACACATTTATGCTGACTACTTTACATTGACAGCCCATAATGCATTTACACCTACTCTGCGGCTTATAAACTCACTAGAATGAGAGAATGGGCTCTACAGCCTTGTTTTACAAACTCCAATGTGTTAATGTATAATATTGTGGGAAATTCTCAGACGTTAGCTGCATTTGTGGCATTATATGTAATAATATGATGTTATATGTATGCAGTATATCTAAAATAAGAATAGCGTGGCTGAAATAGACATATAGGGCCTGATTCATCAAGACTTGATCTGACAATTTTGAGTGTACGCAAAATCACTCTGCCTAGAACTAGACCATACACCAGTAAACACAGCTCTGTCTGCTCCGTCTTCGGACACAAAGGACACTTACTACAGCCTACAATTCTGTGGAGTGAATGGGGTGGGGAAGGGGCGTCTTGCCGTAGTCAATTAACAGTAAGGGTGCGCCAAACTTGAGCGCACACAGCCACGTCCATATCAAGCCTTAGGCATCTCAGTGTTACTTGTTTTTCTGCCATATCTCTTGCTCCAGCTACAAGGCTAGTCTAAGTCCTGATCAGTAGTGATGATAGTCTCGTATGCATGCTATAACATGTGTTTGCAATCAGGAGCAACTGTAAAAATGTACTAGACATTAAGAACATCCTAATAAATGTATACCACCCCTCACTTTATTTTATTTTTTACTGTTTACTAATGCAATTATTATTAACTGGTGGCATTAATTAAAAAAAAATTCTGTTTGTTCTTGTGCGAATTTATAAGCCACATACTCTTTGGACATATCCCGCAGTGTCTTGTGTAGTAGAGCACAGCAGACCTAGACCCGAATTCAACAGCGCACGTATCTTGAGATGAATTTGTGAGTGCGCAGAGCCGATTTACGTGCATTTTAAAACAAACTCACATTGCGCTCAGTATTCTTGCCCTTGATGAATCAGGCTCAGGGGCGTAGGAACAACAATTTTCATGGGGGGGGCAAAATGCATTTGGTATCTCGTTTTACGACAGTTGTAACAGCGATTGTAGATATAAAGACTCCAAATCCTATGTTCATTTTTTGTCAGTGTTCCAGGGGTTTGCCGAAAATGTAATTATACATTATTAAATAAATATTATTATTAATTACCAATTAGCACAATCAAGGCCAAAAGTTTTGAGAATGACACAAGTATGGGTTTTCACAAAGTCTGCTGCCTCAGTTTTTATGATGGCAATTTACATATACTCCAGAATGACATGAAGAGTGATCAGATAAATTGCAATTCATTTTCAAGTCCCTCTTTGCCATGACAATGAACTTTATCCCAAAAACAACATTTCCACTGCATTTCAGCCCTGACACAAAAGGACCAGCTGATATCAAGTCAGTGATTCTCTTGTTAACATAGGTGAGTGTGTTGAAGAGAACAAGACTGGAGATCACTCTGTCATGCTGATTGAGTTAGAATAACAGACTGGAAGCTTTAAAAGGAGGGTGATGATTGAAATCATTGTTGTTCTTCTTCTGTTAACAATGGTTATCTGCAAGGATACACGTGCAGTCATCATTGCATTGCACAAAAAGGGCTTCACAGGCAAGGATATGGTTGCTAGTAAGATTGCACCTAAATCAAATATTTATCGGATCATCAAGAACTTCAAGGAGGTTCAATAGTTGTGAAAAAGGTTTCCAAGAACATCCAGCAAGTGCCAGAACCGTCTCCTAAAGTTGATTCAGCTGCAAAATTGAGGCACCACCAGTGCAGAGCTTGCTCAGAAATGGCAGCAGGCAGGTGTGAGTGCATCTGCACACACAGTGAGACGAAGACTTTTGGAGGATGGCCTGGTGTCAAGAAGGCCAGCAAAGATCCACTTCTCTCTAGGAAAAACATCAGGGACAGACTGATTTTCTGCAAAAGGTACAAGGATTGGACTGCTGAGGACTGATGTAAAGTCATTTTCTCTGATGAATGCACTTTCAGATTGTTTAGAGTATCTGGAAAAACACTTGTCCGGAGAAGTAAAGGTGAGTGCTGTCATCAGTCTTGGGTCATGTCAATAGTAAAGCATCCTGTGTGGGGTTGCTTCTCAGCTAAGGGAGTGGGCTCACTCACAATTTTGCCTAAGAACACAGCCATGAATAAAGAATGGTACCAAAACATCCTTCAAGAGCACCTTCTCCCAACCAACCAAGAACAGTTTGGTGATGAACAATGCCTTTTCCAGCATGATGGAGTACCTTGTCATAAGGAAAAAGTAATAACTAAGTGACTAGGGGATCAAAACATCAAAATTTTGGGTCCATGGCCAGGAAACTCCCTACCCCTTAATCCCATTGAGAACTTGTGGTCAATTCTCAAGAGGCGGGTGGACAAACAAATTCTGACAAACTCCAAGAATTGATTAGGCAAGAATGGGCAGCCATCAGTCAGTATATCCGTCAGGATCTGCCTGCAAGCCTTGCATTGCATGCTGTTTTACCTGGCAGCTCCTGTCTTTTGTACTTTATTATGGTGTTTTTTATATATATACATATATATATATATATATATATATATATATATATATATATATATATATATATATATATATACACAAGTTAACCCGTGCATGATACTCATGCATTCTAGTCAAATCAAGCTACTTAAGGTGTTAAAAAGGTTCTTGTCATGCATTTGGGGCTAGGCCAGGCCTCAGGGAAAGAGCGTTACTTCCCGACGCAAGCGCCCTTTTTCAACATGGTTTTGTCCACATGTCACCACCTCATCATTCTTCTCCATCATCTCATCCTTCATCTTTATCGCCACATCTATCCAGATGTCTATCCAGACACAGGGATCTCTCTCAGTGGTCCTGAGTAACACACTCCTCTCGCTCTGTCACCCCCGGCAACCATCAACCACTCCCCACTGTCACCCCCGGCAACCATTAACCACTCCCAACTGTCACTTCTCCTTCAAGAAATATATATATATATTTTTAAAATCTTTATAAACACTTTTAACAATTAACAAATTAAATTAGCAAATTAAATTAACAAATTAAAAACATCTTAGTATACCAAATTTCAGCCCTTTCTGAGGTTTTTTTTTCACACACACTAAGAATTTAGTAGGTCAGTGTATAACTCCGCCCAGCAGGTGGCGCTGCAGCAAATTTCAGCCCTTTGTGAGGTTTTTTTTCCCCACACACACTAAGAATTTAGTAGGTCAGTGTATAACTTCGCCCAGCAGGTGGCGCTGCAGCTTGTTGTTTTTTTTCACACACAGACACACGCCACTAGGCTTTTATATTAAATATATATATGTATATATATATGTATATATATATATATATATATATATATATATATATATATATATATATATATATTGTGGCAGTACCTCTATTCACCAGAGGAGCTGCTATTGTGCCTTCCTTGTGTGTATTAGAGGTTAACCTGCTCATTAATTATTCCCTTGCACCTGGTGTCCCTTTTTATACCTGTCACTCCTAGCATACATTGCTGATTATTGTTGTTACATTGTTGTTGCTTCCTACTGCAGTGCTTCTGGTTTTCTTGCTGCTTGGGATCTCTCCATACCTCCTGCTTACTTGCATCAGCCGTGTACCTGGTATTTACTGCAAGCTCATTATTACTCCTTCTGTTTTGTACTCTTCAGCACATAAACATTGAGTGTTTTTCACCATATTCGTGGCTCCTTAGCTGTATTCCTGCATTGAACCATGACAATATGGCCCAGAAGTTGATTGACAGCATGCCAGGACGTATTGTAGAGGTCTTCAAAAAGAAGGGTCAACACTGCAAATATTGACTCATTGCATAACGTAATGTAATTGTCAATAAAAGCTTTTGGCACTTATGAAATGCTTATAATTTTACTTCAGTATACCATAGCAACATCTGACAAAAAGGTCTAAAAACACTGAAGTAGCAAACTTTGTGAAAACCAATACTTGTGTCATTCTAAAAACTTTTGCCCATGACTGTACAAAAGGTTTTAGAAAGATAAATAAATTCAATTGTTCATCTTAAAAATGTACATTTTTCTAAGTCATTAACTTAGTTTTTATTCAGATTTCATTGACAGCCTAATCTCATTTGATTGGGAGTATTCTTAAATCTATAATCACTGCCTCACTGATTATGGTCTGTGCTATAAATTTAAATTTCATGATTGTTACTAGATGCACCGCACGAAATTAAGTGTAAAAGAGAAGTGAATAGTTGTTCATCGTCAATACAGGTTATTTATTAAATGTTTATGAATGCAACAGTTTGATTGATTTGTTTATTTAAAAAAACTCTATCTGTATTAAATCTATACTAAGGCAATCTATAGTAAAGAACATTTGGCAGTTACACTAAGACAATCTATTATTTAAATTGTTTCACAAGTTTAAAACAGATACCGTGACTTCAGAAAGTAGCATGAAGGCTTTTGTGTAAAAAATCATGGGGGGAGGGGGGCAAAACACAATCTTTCCCACCCAACAGAAATTCTTGGGGGGCAAATGCCCCCTCTGGTTCCTATACCCTTGATCAGGCCCATAGTCTGGAAAGAAATATAGTTCTGCCGTGAAGTGTTTTATTTTTTCTCATGGAACGCAGGAAAGAGCAACACTCATCTTCACCTCTCTGCCAGAACAGCTTTTCATTAACATGCTATTGCAATGGATTTGTTTCTGTAGGGCTTGCGGTTACTCAATAAATACAGACGAGCCAGCTCAACAAAGTAGTTTATCACATACAATACAGTTGTGAACGCACGATTTATACACATGTACACACCTCGTAACACATAAAATGCACAATACATTTCTTATGCACATATTATATATACAGTAAATATAACATGTGGAGTTAAATTAGAGACCATTTCATTAAAGATACCAGAAAACTCTAAAATGCAATATGATGTAAATGGATGTCAATGATTGGCACTGTTTTGGGCTCTGTTTTGGGCTCATTTATTAATGTGATTCTGTTTGGTTCACAACTTATGCATACTTGTCAACTCTCCCGGAATGTCCGGGAGACTCACGGAATCTGGGTAGGTCTCCCGGACTCCCGGGAGAGCTGGCAGGTATTCCTCATATGGCGACTTACTTGTCAAAATGACGCGATTGGCGGTGAATTGCGTCATTTTGGTCCCGCCCCCCCGCAGCAAAATTATGTTTTTGTCGCAGGGGTGGGGCCCAAATGATGCGATTGACCGCACCCCGCCACCTCCCGCCCTCCAACCATGCCCCCTGCCTGGGATCTATCCCGGAATTCACTTTTCAAAGGTTGGTAAGTATGAACTTATGACATTCAAGCACAACAACCAATGCATTTAGTGCACAGGCACATGTCACCTAGGCATTCAGCAATGCCCATCCTGTGAAGTTACACAGGGATTAGATAACAGATATCCCCTGCCTGCTATTAGAAAATTACCCTATGTGATTCTGCCTAACTGCAGCTAACATCTTACTTATGAGTAAATCCAGTTTACACTGGGTCCTTCAGTGCTGGCTATTTTGAAGACACATCAGTATCTCTGGTGGCTGGAAATTAAGCCCAGTGCTATTAAAGGGATGTCTTCAGCACAAGTTAGGAAAAGGTTTAAATTAAGGGGGGAGATCAAACACTCCATTAATCCATGAACTGTGCATTCACATCGCAAAGTACATTGTAAATAACGAAAGACAAGTTTGATGTTCCAAAACATTTTTGGGGTAAAACGGAGGTCACAGCTGAAATTGCTGTAGATATTGGTGGCAAGAAAAGGGAGTGTCGGTAAGCTAAAAACAATCAATACTATAAAATCAATAAAGGAAGTCACTACCATACCCTCCTTTGCCTCCTAGGTCACAGAGTCCAACCACCCCCTCCTTTGGCTCATTCAGGAACCCACAAAGGTCTCCTTGCACAGACAAGATTGACACATACAGCCTCTCAATTAGGAGGGCAGTGCTCCTCTCAAAACCTCCGACACCAAAGAATTGGTCGCTGACTGTGGCTCTGTACCCCCAAGCTGTGGCTTCATCTGAAAATGTAAAAGGTTAGAGATGCAGGAAGTAGTATATAGGGTTATATAGAATGAGGAAGGTAAACATTCTAAAGGGAGGAGCTAGGTTGAGCAAATATTAGAGAGTTGGAGTGCCGGTGTAAAGCACCCAACCTTGGCGTTTATATTACCTCAGTCCTAATAGTACCTAACTTTTCTTTGCAGACACGACTTTTTTACTTTTTCCTGCATGCACACTCCCATCTTGGATTTTAACAATTGTTCCAGATTTGCGATATAACCCCAGCCCCAGTGAGTTTTTATATATATATATATATATATATATATATATATATATATATATATATAATAACTCTCCCCCCCCTCCCCCCATTTTGGACCGAAAAGCCGAAAGTGTTCACGCGAGTGTTTAAGCGCACAGCGGTGTCAAAAAGACGGAAAAATGTCTGCACTGTGACACTTTTTAACTGGCCTTTGTAACGCCTTGTATACAGTGGGACATCTTTTACAATTCGTGAACAAGTCATATATATTTTGTAAGATTTTTTTTACCATTTACACTTTTGTGTGCATATTATTGTACATATTTGTGAGGCATTCAGTGCATAATTTTTGCTTGAGTGAGGATTATAAAAAAGACATATGAACAATATAATTTATTTTTACACGTATGACTGCATTATACAACAATGTTACATGTAAACCCCAATACATTTTAGCTATTGAATCGATAATGAAATACTCTGCCGTTTTCGGAAGATACTGAAAGTTGTTCAAGAATACATTTTTGCATCCAATGTGCTGTTTGTTATACAAATATCTGGAAACCTGTTGATGTGTTTTAATTGTGACAACAATTTCGACACAGCAAGTAAAATCATACTATAAACCCCTCCGCTGCTTTTTCGTCATCAGAAACTTGTACTTGGTGAGAAAAATTCCTATCCAGTACATTTTTAAAGCATTATTCCGTAGCTCCAAGTGAAACATATTCATTAATTGCTTTTGTGTTGTAAAGAGCCACAGAGTGGAACTTAGCAAATGAAAGCCAATTACTCTTTCTGTTTTTGTAATGCATTATTCTGATGGGTGATATTTTAGCTCTTGTATGGTAGACGATTTTAGCTTCTTAAAAGGAAGAGCCTGTTTTTAATCCCCTTTGGCTTTTGCTGTGTATTTTTTCATTAGTATATAATTTACATATAGCTCTCGTTGGGATCTAAGCTCATGGAGAGGATTTTTTTTTATATGCATAAATAAAAAATGTGCATTTTATTTCTCAATGTACCGCTAGGGGCTTGACTCTTATTTATTGTGTGGCAAGAATATTGAATCTGAAAAAAGCAATTTAAACAGAGCTGACATGTAAATCAAAATGTATTTACAAGAAATACTGTGAAATATTATATAGAAGAATGTATTTTAATAAATCAGTCAGCAATATTTTATTAATTTCAGGTTGTAATTTATCTATTACGTACAGGTAATGTATAGAGATATAACCACAAAGCGGCACATATTTAGAACTTTATTAAGTCAAATATGCTTTCCTCTTTGTAGGTATATAAACATGGATTTCATCAATGCTGTACCTGACCAAAAATCAATTAAAAAAATCATACTTCAACTATTAAACATCCATCCTTTCATTTTTAGATGCCTTTGACTAGTGACAGTATACCTATTGTATTCCTTATTCTAAATTGGTTACACATAGAAATGCAGAAGATTAAATAGTTGAGGATAGAACAAATGTAGCCAATGATAGCAGCTTAAACTATGTCAGTTAAACCAACTCCTACATATCCACATGTAGGCAAGTTTAAAGTGGGATGGACAAAGCCTAAATGTGGCCAATCAGGACATGTAAAAGTTAGAGGATTGCTAATTATTTTTTTAAAAATTTTTAAGTGGCAGAACCAATGAGGTCCCATGTCCAGGAAACCCAGGTTTCCCGGATCACAGCAGACATCCAAACAGATTTATCGACACACTGTGGTGATCAGTTTATTCATTTCAATTTTTCCTGAGAATCGAGCACTGGAGAGAAGACCATGAGCAGTGTAGAGGGGGGTAAGAAACTCAGGATTTGCAGGAATACCCGATATGGAATAGTTACTTGTTTGCCACTTTTAGAGAAAGGGGATTAATCAATAAAACAAAATAGCTTGATTTCTTCTTTAACATCAGCACAGAGTAATAATTTCCGGTTCCTTTCAAAATAGTACAAGAGATTATCAGGCCAAATGCACCTGTTTATGAAACAGAATTTTAAATTGCTTTAAATGGTTATAAAAACTGAGCTTAAGGTAACAACCGAATTTTGAATCTGTCAAAATTAAATATCAGTTAACTGTGAGAATATAGTTTGAATAGCCTCAATTATTTCACGCAAACAGGGTCTCCTGCAAAAGATGAGACAGTATTAAATTGACCTTGCTGTGGTAATGCCCCAATTCTGCAAGGAATACAAGGCAAGCCTTTACCTGTGTTAATGTGATAAGGACAGAACCTTTACAGTCAAGCCAAGGGTGTAACTAGGTATTTGTTGGCCCCATAGCTAAATTTTAAGGGCCCTTTACAAATGTCATACCACTCAATGGGGAAACACATGGGGCTTTGCCTCCCACGGCACCCCCTTTAGCTATGGTAGTTACACTATTGTATGTAGGAACAACAGCAATAGAAGCATACATTTGCCCTGTACTATATGATCATAGATGATCCCCTATGTGTCGTTTCAAAGGTGTGATATCACAGGTGAACTTTATGCGGTCTATTTATTAAGAACCTTACGTTCATTTTCAATAAAAAAAATGGCAAATTTATTAAGAAAATGTCACTGGAACTACTTAGCCCCCAGAGATACTGTCTGTCAGTGGTAAGCGCCAGTCCTGAGACTCTCTGCCCATGCCTTAGCCATCATGCCGGCTCGGGCATGCACACTGCAACTGAAGACTGGATTGGGGCTTCCATGTCCAGATTCTATTTAAAAAAATGATTAAAGTTAAAATAGAAAAGAAAAAGAAAAAAAAACCTTAATAAAAACAAACAAACAGAAAAGTGTGCTTCAATTTAATAATAAACAATTGGCGTTAGCAATTGGGGGACAGTTGGGCTACGTAGCATGCGGAAGCATCACAGGAGGTCCACGGCGAAGGCTACTGCAGGTGATAGCCATCATTAGTCTTCACTGACGGGGGGCTTTGGTAAATAGGGAGATGCCTTAAGTATGTGAAAACGGCAATAAATAGACCCCTAAGAGTCTTTAAGGATTTATCTCTAGAGCTATTTTGTATATTATTATGTATGAAAACTGTGTCAAATACATTATTTATGAAAAATAATCACTTAGGGCTAGATTTACTAAGCTGCGGGTTTGAAAAAGTGGGGATGTTGCCTATAGCAACCAATCAGATTCTAGCTTTCTTTTATTTAGTACCTTTTACAAAATGACAGATAGAATCTGATTGGCTGCTATAGGCAACATCCCCACTTTTTCAAACCCGCAGCTTAGTAAATCTAGCCCTTAGTGTTCATTTTAACAACCAAACATACAAGAAATCAATGCTTCGATTATAAATTTCCATTGTAATCCTACACACAGAGAAGTTGCAACCCCAAAGCGATATGAGCAGTCAGTCAACTGTATTTACCATAAAGATGTGAGCAGAGAGGCCAATTACACAAAGTAGGTGCGACAAAATAAGTATTAACAGATTTGCACAGTGCTGTCTTGTTACTGACAATCCCCTATATAATGTTTGAAAGGTGTAATGCCACAGAGTAACTTTAAGAGTACTAAAGGATATCATATCCAGCTTCAACATGTTTTATGCATGATACCTGAATAAAATATCAATTATTCACGAAAAATACATTCATCGTTTGCAATTTTGCCAGCTAGCCTTTAGGCCCTTTATGCACTTTTGTTTTTGATGGGGGTTTTTTCCCATACAGTAAAAGCTTTTGCCTTAAATGAACACACAGAAATGCATTAAAAACTTGAGTCTCTTATTTTGTGAGATTATGGTGTTTTTCGTTGAACTTGTCTAGCCGGAAGTGTGACGGCTTTTTTTTTTTTTTTTTTTTATGTTATTAAACAGTGGTGTGCGTTATTTTTTTTATGTATGCTTGCTGATTAATATGATGGGAGCCAAATTATGCTACTTAGTCAGTGTCAAGTACTGTATTATACCCAATTAGCCATTTAGAGACTTTTAGTCATGATGGCAGGAAAATGGTTTAATGCCAGATTGTTTTCTCTCAGGCACTGAAAATACACCTTTTATGTATTGTTTTATATATTATTCAGGTTGATAACACCATCATGAATTTAACTTTAAATGAATTAATATTAAATTAAAATTTTCATGATCGTCATGAATATGTTAATTTACACGCTAAGTACTTTGTTGTCAGAATTTGCTAAATAGTTTTACTCACCTCTAGAATGTAAGCCTAACTACCTATTGTCTCATGTTTGTCTACTGTTAGCCTCCTTGTCATGTCTTTGCTAAATTAATTTTATGCTATCATCATCATCACCATTTATATAGCGCCACTGATTCCACAGCGCTGTACTCATTCACATCAGTCCCTGCCCCATTGGAGCTTCCAGTCTAAATTCCCTAACATACACACAGACAGAGAGATAGACTAGGGTCAATTTTGATAGCAGCCAATTAACCTACCAGTATGTTTTTTGCAGTGTGGGAGGAAACTGGAGCACCCGGAGGAAACCCACAAACTCCACACAGATAAGGCCATGGATGGGAATTGAACTCATGACCCCAGCGCTGTGAGGCGAAAGTGCTAACCACTTAGCCACCGTGTTGCCCCAGTGTTGCTACTTAGGTGTAACTGTTTTCCTGTATTTCTGATATTGCTGACTATATTAGTTATGTCTTATCTGGATTTGTATGATTGTTCGGTGTTGCGGAATCTGAGACACCTTTGAAATAAATAAATACTAATAATAATAATATTTTAATATTATTATAGTTATTATTATTATTATATGCAGAAACATTATAGATATTTTATTTGTTTACAGTGATCTGTAAGATAAACTGTTGTACTAAAAATTAAAAAACAAAAAACATATAATTAAAGGAAACCATATTCAGAAATTATAAATCCAAATTGAATGTCAAGACGTTACTAGCATTGTTCAGTTAAGTTTTCTACATGAGAAAAGTAAAAAAAAAGAAAAGCTTTTAGGGATAAGTGTTAGCGTAATACACAGACTCGCCTAATTATTTCAAATTACACATTATATAATAACTCCATTGCTTTTATAAAACAGACAATGCAATGTGTCATTATTCGAGCAATCAACAGTGATTGTTCCTGTATTTTAAGTAAAAGCCAACTTACTAACTTTTGGTACTAATGTGACACCATGAATATTAATTACAGATTCAGAGGAGGTCGTTGTACCTTCAAATAGCTTTCAAAGGTAATTATTACAATGAATCGGCTTGAGGAACATATGAAAACAAAACAAGTCTTGCGCTCTTAGTTAGTCGTGAGTCAACGCTGTGCTCTGGCAGTAAAAGCTTCTGGTGGTTGCTAAAAATTGTCACAATCAGGAAGAAAAGATCAAAAATCACATTTGTCTTTAGTTCTAAAGCTTCAGTTGCAATAATAATATTTGCATTGTGGTAATACTGATTGCCCTTAAGTCTGCAAAATACCTTGACCACTGGGCATTACAGACACGTAAGGTTGCACTTACATGTTTTCTCTTTGTGTTGTCTGTGACTACTGTATATGTTAAGAGATTAGTGTATATATAAATGCAGAAAGCATTAAAGGGATGCAAAGTGCTTCACAATTTTATCACTTTTCATGAGTTACTATTTCACCTCACATCACCATAACATCACTCCTAAAATCATAAATACTTTTTGCCTCTGTAGCCTGATGCTTGCAGTCCTTGTCTTTTAGAACCAAACTAAGCTGTCTAGAGCTGGGTATGATTATGGATTAGGGGTGTTGCCCTTTTTTAAATGGGGTTCTCAGTGTAATATCGCATCTGGTTGTAGAGGAAACTTACTGCATGTAAAAAAAAAAAGGTGATTAAGATTTAAAGCTTTGGGAAAAATATATGTGATGCATTTCCTTAAAGAGCCACAACAGGTCGCATGAATGCCAGCCTGACAACCCAATTGTTTATTTATCACTTGCTACACGCTTAAAGGGGGTTTCCATGTTCAAGCAAGCTATTTGTCAGTCATATTTAAACTTGTATATATTCTATTTGTAAGTAGTTAAAATGTCTACCAACATGGTTTTCTTATTTTGCAGACTAGTTCATTGTTTCAGCCTAGGCACAAGGATTATTGTCCACCAGTCTTGCATGAATGTACATCACACCAGGAGGTCTCATGTGTTAAGATAGGGAAAAGGTCCACAGACAGAGCTCTATGTTTAATTATAGAGGACTGCATTGTGTAGTTAAATGTAAATGTGTCTGGATTGTGATCTCTCCTGTTTAAACAAACTCTGCTGTATAGCCACAGAACAATACCTGTCCCTAATTATATCAAGAGGGACTCATCTGCTATCCCTTTGTCTGTATGTTTCCCTTTGAAAAAGTAAACACAGAAAAGGAACAATCGGGCAGGTCCTGAAACTCATGAGAAGGTCAATTATGGCTTTTAAAAGGAGCTCCAAAGAGCAGCAAGGAGGCAACCCAGTCATAGCTGAAGTCAAGCTGCCCTGACAAGATAGGGACAATCGGTCCCTGGAGTACTGACTTGGCCCTGATCTACCTCTCCATGTCTTGGCAAGCTGTGTGTCCGACAAAAGCAGAGTGATAGTGACTCAGGACCACTGCCTTCATGGTAGCCTCAAAGGAGAGAGGGGGAGAAGATTGAATGAATAGACAGCAGTGAGTGGCTAGGAAACTGGTGAGATGTTTTCATTATACCCTGTATGTTGTCTGTGCCTGGACTCTAGTGTTTTTTGTTGCAGTTTATTATTTAATAAACTACTATAGTGCTACCATTTTGCTAAATAACTTATTTTATTTTGGATATTTGCCTGGCTGATTTTTGAACCTTGGATAGGTACTGGGTAGGCCAGCTGTGCAGTTCGGAGGCTAACATTAAACCCGGTGTCATCACAATGATGATGTCACTGATGATGATATCACTGAGAAGAGGGTGCTGCTATTTGATGCTACACACAATGACTGATGGCAGTTGCAGTGTATTACAATAATCATCGCACATAGTGATGTGATTTACTGCCGACTCCCCTTCCCAGAAGTGTCTACAAAAGGTATTTCTGGTATCACAGCAATAAAATAAATCCACTGGCACATGTCTAGGGCAAAAATAACTTGTATTACATTTATTATTTAAATATGGAGTTGTCCTTTAAATGTAACTTTTCTTGACTTCTCCCAATAAGCACATTTGACCCTCATTCAGACTTTAAATGAGTATTGATAGGAAGGCGATATCAGAGACAGGGGCAGCACAGTGGGGTAGTGGTTAGCACTTCTGCCTTGCAGTACTGGGGTCATGAGTTCAATTCCCAACCATGGCCTTATCTGTGAGGAGTTTGTATGTTCTCCAAGTGTTTGCTCCAGTTTCCTTCCACACTCCAAAAACATACTGGTAGGTTAATTGGATGCTAACAAATTGACCCTAGTCTGTGTGTGTGTGTGTGTGTGTGTGTTAGGGAATTTAGACTGTTAGCCCCTATGGGGCAGGGACTGATGTGAGTGAGTTCTCTGTGCAGCGCTGTGGAATTAGTGGCGCTATATAAATAAATGGTGATGATGATAGTTCAAATATCATGATTGTGTAACTTGTAATATCATATTCAATGGAAAAGTATTTATTGTAAACTAGCACTTCGTTTGTAGCACCAACTGAGGTTTTAAAATCATGAAATTGATAAAGCGACTAATTTGGCCACAATCTTTATCCTTCGCCATTATATTAATTTGAGAGATTTAGGCTTGCAGGTAATTGAAAAATGTTAACTGTATAATTATGTGTTTAATAATTCTCTAACCATCCTAATATTTTTAGCTTCCAGGGTAAAATGTTGCTTTTTTACAAAAGACACCAATTTCCCACATAAACCAGTCAACAGCGCATTAAAATGAGGCCAAAGAGCAACAAAAGCGTCAAAAATCACAAGAAAGAACAACTTTATCATTATGCTAGCCAATTCATTTAGCTATGTAAATACCACATAAGGTCTAGTGAACTGTGTGTTAAAAGAGAATTAACTTTATTCACCGCGAATCGCGTAATTTAGGCTAGGCAGTTGCGGGATGCGGGAGACTTGCCTGCTCTCCCAGGAGTCCGTGAGACCAACCCGAATTTCGGGATTCTCCCGAACATTCCGGGTTTAGGTAGTATGTGTTTAGGTAGTTTGTAGAGTTTTATGGCATAATTTATATGAGAAATATAAAATGACTATCCAATGTAACTTTAAAGGCAAAGTAATTGCATTAGATATAATTTAGAAAGTTTCTTAAAACGAACTTCTAAGAAGTAAAATTACCAGCATATGCTAGTTCTCAAACGTCTATGTCCATATCTTATTTCACTCACTGCATTAATTTTTAAATATAAATCTACCATCATTGTTCAATGTCTACTGTACACCAATTAATTCACATTGAATATACAGTTTCGCTTGTAATCAAATTCAATATAATTGCACGGCCTCACACTGTCTTCTCTATATTCTAAATATTTAAAACTTTTTTCTCAAGGCGGTATGAGGTCCGCAGGAGGAAGTCAATAGCTTTCATCTTGATTTATAGAGATGATGATAAAAGTTTAGGCTCACAGCGTGCTGCCCATTTCTGTGTTAGATTGCTGCCTTCGGCATATGTTCATAGGCAGGTTACCCATAGCTGATTGTAGCGTTAATTTAGTAAACATTGCCTAGAGTTTCAGCACATTGAATGCAAGCTGATGTTACACAGATCAGGCTGCACTCAACAGAGATTCTTGAATCAGGGAAGAAAAAAAAACACTAACTCTGCAAAATTTTAACAAACATGTGAAAAATAGTGCATGAATTGTTTGTCAGATATTCTGTTCCCTGCTTCAGTTCAGCAAATTGAAAACTAGAAGAAAGTACTGTAAGCACATGGATATAGTCATAAATTCAATAAATAATGTTTTACCAGTTAGAGTGCAACAATTTGCAATATTAATGCTTAAGAAGTTATGTTTTTTGTTGGCAAATTATTATTAATAGTTTCACTTATTTTGCTTTGAGAATATTTTTGTTGTTGATTTATTTATTATTATTATTATTATTATTATTAATGTTAGTATTATTGTATTATATGTTTTGGTTTGATTACATTTATGTTCTTTATTGTGTTATACATTTTGAAAAATCAATAAACTAACAGCAAAAATCAATAAACTATTAAAAGCTCAAAAATAAAGCTAAACTGGGTGAATGTAATATACAATATAGAGAGAAAGAAAATCGTCTTTATAAGCATAGGACTAGATGAAAAACAGGATTAGGAATAGGGCTACAATATCGCTGCTTTATCCCTGCTTATACTAACACCAGATCTAATGGAGAGAAATGGGGATTATCTATGCAGCTCTCCCCGGCACGATGATAAAAAGGAGAGAATGTGAGAAGAGAAAGAGAACCAAAAAGGCTGCTTTATATCTATGTGCACCAGGGGCTGGGGGGCAGGGGGGCATCTGCTCCCCCGCACCAGTCCCATAGCGGATTACCTTGGGCTGGGTCACTGGGCCACCTACATTTTTTTTCATTGAAAATAGGCTGCTGTGTCGAGTCTTGCCCCACAGGCTAAAATTTGCCAGCCCTCCCCTGATGTGCACTATAGACTTATCTGTAGTCACGCCTTCAAACTGTCTCAATTTAAGTGGACTCTTATTCTGCAGTCCTGACGATGAGAACCTTAGTCCCGATTGGAGTGACTGTTAGCATGTGTATCCTGCTTCCTCTTACTGGCGTGTCCGGCAATGCAGGTGCTGGGCTGTCAAATAGAAACTCTAGGCTGAAAAATTAGTCTGTAACCAGAACAGTTAGAGAGGCTCAGGCACCTCAATTGCATATTGTCTATGTTAGTAAAGTACGTGTCATTAAAGTATAAATAACAGGTACTTTATTGACAATTAGCTCAATCAGTTCAAAAGAGTAGTTACAAGTTAGACATTTATAAGAAACAGTAATAGTATATAGATGAAAGATTTATAGAATTGATTACTGCTGAACAGTATTTTTTGCAAAACCGAGTAATACTATATGTGTCCATTCCAATGTTTAAGTCTCACTTTCCCGTGTCCTGTTGCTTTGGTTCCTGATCTGGTTTGGGGGCCCCTCTCTCGGAGAGAGACTCTCTCTCTCTCGCTAAAGGTAAAAGTCAAACAGTAACCAGTCATAACACTGCCTCCATAAGTAGCATGTCGACATAAAGACAGAAACATCCTAATCTGAGCAGAATTTGCTAATATTTCCTTCTGGGACTTAAAATTCTTTAAGGCACAGGCAGAGCCACCATCAGGGGGGTACAGAGAGTACAGCAATAGGGGGCCTAAACAGCTCTTTGCCCAAACAGATTTATTAGGGGAGAGGGGCCTCTGCAGTGAATTAAGGGACATGCTGGCTCCATTTTTAGGCAGCAGCTGCTCCTGAGATGTGAGGGGTGGGAGGAAGACTCCATGTTCAATTAAAGGATAACACAGCGGGCCCTTGTAGACAGCACGTCTGTCTCCACTACCAAGCCTTACTAGAGAGACCCAAGGTGGGGTGGGGGTATTTGGAAGAGCAAAATGTTGAGCTGAGGATAATTTAAAAATGGTGGAGGGGTGAGGTGGGATGGAGGTGATCAAAGGAAGGAGGGGGCCCTACCTGTTAAATTAGTACTGGGTACTGCAATTTCTGTTGGCAGCCTTGAGCACAGAACCCAGCAGCTAAGGGACCCTGCCGGGAACCCTCTGCTATTGGCCCTGTAGCTGCTGCTATCCTTGCTAATCCAGTGGTTACACAGATGGGCCCAGGGCTGAAGCAATATAGTAAGCCCGGTAAGCATGGCAGGAGGGAGTTGCCCAACTCAGGACGGGGGTCAGAGGGTTCGCTAGAGATCCCAGCACCATCCCTGCATGGACCTATCTGCATTTTCCATCTCTACCTTTTTTGTTTGTGGAATGTTAAATAATAACGGGTCTTAGCAGACTTTTCTAAGGCTAGATTTATTATGTACAGGACAAATCTCTGTGTTTTAAAAGGAATCATTATATAAAATACATGTAATTTGTAGCATTCAATTATGTGCCTGGCACAAAAACGAATGATCTGCCTTTATCTCGTTCCTGACGCACATTACCAGTATTTGATAAATAACTACCCAGACATAACAAGCCATTTCGTAACAAATTACATTTAACAGAATCCATGATTATGAAGGCATTGTCTTGTGAGCAGCGTACAAAAAAAGTTAAAGGCCTTATTTCAAATATCTGTGCATGAAAAACGGTGCCTGAGAATTGGGCTATTGGTTACCTGAATTAAATTCACATTAAAAGTTTAGTTAGATGATGATAAGTCAGTCATGTTTTTAATACATTTTTAGGAGTTCTTTGTCAATATGTAAAATACGATTGATGAGCCGCCTTAAACATATTGAGTGACATCCAATTATGTGACTCTGTAGATGCTTAATGATATTCCTCAAAATTAAAGAGCTACACGTCATTGCTGTGCGGCTCTGTCTATAATCCAATGATTGCTTACTTCCGAGATTTATAAGACTCTCTCTCTGTCTCTCGCTCTCTATAAATATATATGTCAGGATGCCAGTGTGTTAGAGCCGGAGCTCAATATCTAACCCTGGCACCCTAGGGTTCTTTAGGATCACACAGGTAAAAAAAGAAAGAGTAGAGGCAAAAGAATCTTTAATACTGAAGGGTGAAACAACTGTAAACAATAGCAAAACAAGTACCCATAAACAGTTAAAACAACACCCTAGTGTCCAATAACACTCAACCGCTTTAAAATAAATGAATATAGTCCATAATCGGGCCAATATGTAAAAAGACAGTTCTTAGGCCAACCTCTATTTTTCTAGTGGACCTAATGCAGTTTCCAGGATAAAAGCAAGAGAGGTACACCAGTATCACGGTGCCCGGCCAAGCTGTTACAACATAATATAATGATACAATATAATGAAAAAATCACCATGTTGTATATCCATAGTTCAGGGATACACTGATGTGAGAAATAAAACTGGAAAAACAACGTAACGTCATAGCAAACTGTTCACCTGAACACAACACATTATAAATGTCAAAGTGACAAATAGGTCAGATATGACCCATCTTCCCCATCTTGTCAATATATATATATATATATATATATATATATATATATATATATATATATATATATATGTAGTTTTTTGCTTGCTTCCATTCCCCTCCTCAGATCGTGACACTGCTCACAATAACCTGGGTTTCTGCCTCTCACAAGATTTACAACATCAGCACAATCATATAGTGAAATTGGTGGTCTGATTGGCTGAGGACATATGGAAAAAAATAGTTGAAGATGGAATATAAAAATGTGTCCTCCTGGCCAAGTACAGCTTCTAGGTAGGAGCTGAGTAGTCTTCTGGACAGTCAATGCCACTAGCCACTTATTCAGGCAAATGAAAGCTCTCCATAGACAACAATTGCAAAGCAGAGACTAGTCAAACAAGACACTATTCTTAATGATTAGAGAAGCTCACTGACCCCCGTAAACCGGTTTTGGATCTGGATTAGCTTTGTGTTTTGGTTTTGGAAAAAAACACCCTCGTGTGTTCTCGTTTTATAGTTTTGGATTTTTTTTAGAAAAAATCCTAAAATATGCTAAAATCACATAATTTTGCACTTTTTTTGGTTCCTACATTATTATTAACCTCAATAACACTAATAACAAATCATTTGCAGTCAATTTTGACCACCTCACAGATCACAATATTATTTTCATACACTTTTGGACAAATACTGCAGCGACCTGGCTGGATGGTAAGGGATAGAGCAATGACACAAACACACGGCAGTTCCTAGCACATCCAGGACACATTGGCACACAGCAGTGGTAGAAAAAAAAATGGGGGTCCGCCCTACCTCCCACCCACCCACCGTTATGTTGGATCTTAAAAAGGAATCCAAAAATCGCGAGATCCAAGATCCGACGACGTAGCGATGACGTTTTGCCTCGTTTTCAAATACGAAAAATCGCGATAGTACCAGGCCGACTAGGCTCGGTACTCGGACCTGCTAAGTTTGGGTATGGGAACCGAGCCTCAGCATCTCTATTAATAATAACTAAAAGAAAGGCTTGCAACGGCATTGTTTAAACATTTATATTATCTCATTATCAAACAACACTGAAAAAGATCAATATCACATTACAATATGCTTCAACTAAATAATATTATAAATATTATAATATATATTATTTTATAAAAAAAAACAACACATCAATGCATTTGTGTTGATGGGAGTAAATGTATTCCGATACAGCAATCACTTATTAGTTCAACAGCAATAATCCTAATGTACTATTTGTGTTTTAAATATTACTTTTCTCCCTATGAGAAACAAGATACATTCTAAGTATAATATAGCAATATAGCTGTTTTCACATGGTTTTAAAGATCAGCTCGGTGGAAATAGCTAAGATTAATGTTTAATCTAGCAAAGAGATATTGTTTGAATGAGCAGCTCACAGAGGCAATGTATCACAGGAAGGCACTCTGATCCTGATTGGGTGTCAGGCGTCTTTAAACCAACTAAGTACTGGTAACACCTGTAACGCGCTGATAAAGTCAAAATCTAGCAAAGCGATAAAGACTGTATCACAAGCAAATATGTAAATCATAAATAAAATACTGCAGCCAGAATCATTTACCTAAAAATTGCCTCCGACAATACTTCACTACACAAATCCTTCTATTGGCTTCAAAATAAAATGTAATAACCTAATTTAAACCACCCTGCTCTGCTCTCTTCCCAATATTTGCTGTTTTTTCAATGGTCCTTTTTTAAATGTCCACTTTTATTTTCCTAAGGATTTATTTTCTGTTTCACGCTTTGGCAATGCAGTAGTTAATAGAAGGCTTTGCTCACTACAGTATGGTACACTGCAACACAAGCATCCTAATGCATACCTCTGAAACACTGTATCTTTTAACCCTTCCTTTTCCAGAGTGGAAATATTTCATCATCCCAAGATGCTTAGACTGTTATATATATTGTGGCAAAGAGGGATATTTGCCACAGTTCCCTGTAAGGGAACAGGTAGGAACACAGTTAGTCTGCAGCAGCAGGCTGCAAACAAGGTTAAATATTCCCTAGGTTCCTCTCTTATCACACACACACACAGGTGTTCCACATGGGTGTGACTGGTTTGCTGGTATTTGTTTGTAGTGTTTGGGGTGGAGGATAAAGACACTGTCTGTATGTGTGGGTGGGACCACCGATGCCAGTAAGTGGCCGGCTTGCAAACAGGGAAGTAATGTCTAGCCAGATGTAGGTGGTGGGGATTTTCGTGTACTGTTACTGGATGTGATTGCTGTACCAGCATTGGAGCTGTTTTACCATCCTGACAACTGCTAATAAACAGCTAAATGGTTCAGCATATCTGTGTCAGATTCCTGTGAATGGTGTACTTTCTCACAATATATATATATATATATATATATATATATATATATATATATATATATACTATATAAATGCCTAGTGGCGTGTGTGTAAAAAAAAAAAAAACAAGCTGCAGCGCCACCTGCTGGGCAGAGTTATACACTGACCTATATATTGAAGGAGAAGTGACAGTTGGGAGTGGTTGGTGGTTGCCGGGGGTGACAGTGGGGAGTTTTTAACACCTTAAGTAGCTTGATGAAGGATGTGGCGATGAAGATGAAGGATGAGGTTATGGAGAAAAATGATGAGGTGGTGACATGTGGACAAAACCACGTTAAAAAGGGCGCTTGCATCGGGAAGTAACGCTCTTCCCCTGAGGAGGCCTGGGCTAGGCCCAAATGCATGACAAGAACCTTTTTAACAACCTAAGTAGCTTGATTTGACTAGAATGCATGAGTATCATGCACGGGTTAACTTGTATGTATATATATATATATATATATATATATATATATATATATATTGACTTGCCAGGAAGTTGGTGTTTCAGACAGAGACAGACTGCCAGCTTTACAGACTTAATTTGCAAAAATGCTCTATGTGGATTGGTGGATTCAACTGAACTTGTTCTCGGCTCTTTCACCTGTAATAACTCCACATTCATTCTGTAGTTTAGTGGACTTAGCAAATTACATCATGTTTTTTTCTCTCTGTCCCATTTTCAGTATAGCTTTAATTTACTATTTACAGCAGTTAAAAGAGCAAATTCTGCCTTCTAGTAATGAAGTTGCTTACTGCTTTGTTACTGTTAATTAACAGGGTCTACTCTACTCAGGGTCTACTGACTCAGGAACCACTGCCCCAGACTGTATGGAGTACAACAATTAAGAGTGCCCCATCTGTCTTTAATTTTAATAAAAATATTGTCTTATTTTAGTTTGAACAAGAAAACTAGACAAAATCCGAAAAACAATATGCAACTAATGGCAGGTATTAGGCAACTAACCAATTAAAGAGAATAATTGACAAGTACTATGCAATATACTAGCACGACTCTTCATTGTTGCTGGGCCTTAATTGCCATGCCGTGGTCTCACATTTTGTAATTACTTCAACACGTTTTTGTAAAACATATCACAGATATGATAAATTAGTCTGTAAATGACAATAATGAAGGTAAAATATAAGAAAATGTTTTTAGATTATTAAAGGGAAAAAAGTTTTAAATAACCTCTAAAACATTTGTTTATTTCATTTGTTCATCTGATAAAAGAGAGAGAGAGAGAATGAGAGAAAGAAATAAAGAGAGAGATAAAACAAGAGAAAGAAATAAAGAGAGAGCGAAAGAAAGAGAGAGAATGAGAGAAAGAAAAAAGAGAGAGAACGAGAGAAAGAAATAAAGAGAGAGAGAACGAGAGAGAGAAAGAAATAAAGAGAGAGAGAGAACGAGAGATAGAAATAAAAAGAGATAGAAAGAGAACGAGAGAAAGAAATAAAGAGAGAGAGAACGAGAGAGAGAAAGAAATAAAGAGAGAGAGAGAACGAGAGATAGAAATAAAAAGAGAGAGAAAGAGAAAGAGAACGAGAGAAAGAAATAAAGAGAGAGAGAACAAGAGAAAGAAATAAAGAGAGAGAGAGAACGAGAGAAAGAAATAAAGAGAGAGAGAGAACGAGAGAAAGAAATAAAGAGAGAGAGAGAACGAGAGAAAGAAATAAAGAGAGAGAGAGAACGAGAGAAAGAAAGAAAGAGAGAGAGAGAACGAGAGAAAGAAATAAAGAGAGAGAGAGAACGAGAGAAAGAAATAAAGAGAGAGAGAGAACGAGAGAAAGAAAGAAAGAGAGAGAGAGAACGAGAGAGAGAAATAAAGAGAGAACGAGAAATAGAAATAAAGAGAGAGAGAAAGAGAGAGAGAGAGAGAACGAGAGAGAGAAATAAAGAGAGAGAATGAGAGAGAGAAATAAAGAGAGAACGAGAGATAGAAATAAAGAGAGAGAGAAAGAGAGAGAGAGAACGAGAGAGAGAAATAAAGAGAGAGAATGAGAGAGAGAAATAAAGAGAGAACGAGAGATAGAAATAAAGAGAGAGAGAACGAGAGAGAGAAATAAAGAGAAAGAGAGAACGAGAGAAAGAAATAAAGAGAGAAAGAGAGAATGAGAGAAAGAAATAAAGAGAGAAAGAGAGAGAGAGAGAGAACGAGAGAAAGAAATAGAGAGAGAGAGAACGAGAGATAGAAATAAAGAGAGAGAAAGTGAACGAGAGAAATAGAGAGAGAAAGAGAGAGAGAGAGAAAGCAAAAACAGTTTCTGGAGAAGAGAAGATGATTCAAGACATATATTTTACATTTCTGGAGCTTTACTGCCTTAAAAGCAAAAAACATTTCCTGTTAGGTCTTATCTTATGTCTTTTAACCCAGCCCCCATTCACTAGCCACACCTTCTTCATACAGAACATTTCATAGTTTCGCAGGTTTTGAGACAGAGCTCTATATGGTGACATTAGCCAGCCCACTTCATTTTAAGTCACTCACGTACGGTAAGTTTACCACAGCCAATTAATGTAATATTTCTCTAACTTTGTTTGGCCCCATCACTTTTTCTCATTCTATAAGTTCATTTTTTGGGGAAATAAATACTGTGGAAAATGAGACTCATCTCTCAGTATCTCTCCTTCTAACTGACTCTCTGCAGTTGTGTGGTCCAGCTGCAGCATAAGTTTTACCCATGTGATGTGACCCATATCAACTAGACATGACGGGTCACTGGCACAGCTACAAAAAATGCAGATGTGCCTACTTGTTTTTTTTCTGCTGTGTAAAACTGGCTGAGGCCAGTTGTACCAAAATGTTGGCCTTGTGTGACTTCTCTGCTGCTGTACACTACCATCTACCCCAGGAGATGGCACCTGTTCCCCTCACCCAGGTACAGTAGGTTGGTGCCTCTAGTACAAGGATCTCCAACACTGTCTTTGCCAGTCTTGGAAATGGTACGAACTGAGCACACAAGAAGTTGACTAACTTCATTGTTTGAAACTTGAATGTGTCCGTTGGTTCGGAATTCAATAAGATCATTAAAAAACAATTCATATCCTTTTTTGAGCTACACAAATAATTATAAATATCATGAAAATAGCCCCTACACTGTTCTAAATGCACTTTGAAAAGTAGGGTGTCTAGTTTCCCCTAGAGGTGCTAGCTTTCTGGTTAAGAATGGCCGTTATAGAATAATATAGTCATTTATGGACATTGCAGAATTGCCAAATTTAGGTCAGGTAGAAATAGACCCCTAGGGAACATGTATGTAAGATAATTAATGCAAACATATACACACATAAGTAGCATTTTCAAGTACAGTTTCTCTCTGTGACTGTAAAGGGGAAATTTTCTGCTATTGAGCAACTGACCTTTAGTACATAATGAATCAGAATTGAATGTAGAAAAATATAACTCTGTTGAAACTGAAAGAAAAAATGTTTATGCATTAAAAAAAGCTGATGGACACACGTACCGTGTCAACACTAATAATTATAAATAGAAATAATTATGAAATATGTGCTTTAGGCAACTTTGTCATTGCCCTTATTGTCAAAATAAAGTTAGACCTTCCACATTTCATAGCAATCTGAATACAAATTAATTAAAGACTGGAATGCATTTCTCTAGACCATAGGATATATAGTCCATCAATTCTCACTGCAGGGAGATTAGAGAGCAATTTCAGGCTTATTTTACTGTCAGTTTGAGATGTTTCGTTTTAACAGTTTCCTTGTTTTCCCGTTCACGAGAGTTCTATAATGCTTATTTATTTGTGAGCATTTTATAAATCTTCATTTTATAGACAAAAGTACTTTTAAGCTAACCTGTACTTGGTGTGATCTTAACTATTAATCTATCAACTAAGAACTAGTCACGTCGGTGAGATCGAGGCACAAAGTGGAAGGCTGAACATATGAACTATCTGAAAAGATTTTGCCACTTGAAATATTTGGAAGAAAATTCGCATTTCTCACGCAACAGCCATGAATTAGTTAACATTTTAAAGCCATTTGTTAGCAGGTTGAGTATAAAGACTATGCAGCAGGAAGACTACCTAGCGGTCATTTGTACTCTAGCTTCCAAGTTGGAAAATATTATGCTAACTTTTATCCCACTGCTCATTTTAAGGACTGATAAATTGTACTGCTTCCTCCGTTTTTTGGATCAATGGTTTAGGGTGAAAAGTTAATTTTGTTATATCTTCTTTTTTATCATACTCTTCTGGAATAGGCTTCACTTTATTCTGACGTGGGTGTGATCATTGAAAAGCATCAGCATGGCACAGTTACGTGATGAAGCAAATAGAGTTGTTTGTGCAGCGGGGACGGGCCGTTAGGAAACAAATCGTGTCACCATGCTCAACAATACTTATCACTTGGACCTCCCCTCTGGCACCTACTAGAGTGGGGGTCCAAAAGGGAGGCAAGTATGGTTTTTAACCCGTATCAAACTGAACATCTACTATAAACCCATTGTAGAAATACTTGCCAACTCTTAGTGTTATTCCACAGAGATATATGAAGAACAATTCCAGTTTCTACAGAGGAGCATGCATCAGTAAATTTCAGGATGTACTTCTGTGAAATACTTCAGTTTGTAGATTCCCCTCAGTATTCACGATTACACAGATGTCTAAAAGGGCACAGAGGTTTTACATAGATATACCCAGTGGTCGAAGTGGAAATTTGGAAGTGGCGGTAGGGAAAATGTAATGGGTATGTTAGTGAATGGAATTTAATAGCTTTGCAATGAAGGCAGTAGTAGAACTGGCGGTATAGCATACCGCCATATACACCCCCATTTCGACCACTGGGTACACCTCTGTCTTCTGATTCACCTAAATGATTGGTGCATAGCACGAGGAGGCGGTTCCATCAGTCAGTAAGTGAGTGCAGATTGGACGCCACATTTAATCATCAGGGGGTATATTTACTAAACTGCTGGTTTGAAAAAGTGGAGATGTTGCCTATAGCAACCAATCAGATTCTAGCTATCATTTGTTCAGTACATTCTACAAAATGACAGCTAGAATCTGATTGGTTGCTATAGGCAACATCTCTACTTATTCAAACCCGCAGCTTAGTAAATCTAGCCCCAGATCATTTTTAAAAACTACTTCATGTACTATTCAGCATTTGTTCTTGAAATTTCACTTGTTTAGCCACCAGAATTTGACCATAAGTGTTCCCAGTACTACACCAACTAGGTCATACAGCGGAATGAATGGATCATCATTATCCCTGTGCTGTTCGTATACTATACATTTAGCAAAATTCAAATTTACTAATACAGGCCAGAATGTAGCTGTAGACATCTACCTTCAGGTTTTAAATGTAGGCTTTCTTCAACCACTTTTCAAATGTTCCTTAATATCCATGGGTATTTATGAAAAATGTGATCAATTCTGCACACAATAATTATTTAGTATAAAACGGTACATAACAAAGTACTACGCTTTTTACCGACATTTAAAACCATCTTTAAATTGCAAGACTGAAAGACAAATGGATGCTTTAAATAGCATTTTTGGGAACAAGGAGTATATTAAATGGTTTTGTTATTTATTATTTCTCTGAATACATTCATTGTTTCCATGCTAGTCCAATCATAAAATGGCATAGATTAATAGCAAGTGACATTTTAACATCTATAGTGAAAGAAATGACTGTTAGAGGAAAATTTTCATATGCAGAGGGACCTATTAAACTTCACTCACAAATCATGTCTTTGTTCTAAGGATGTGTGTTTGGAAACGCAGAGCCAAGCTGTCAGAATTTGTTTAACTAATGACTCAAACTTGTTAAAAAATTTAACCATGGACTTTTTATTTGTGCTTCAAAGCATTCATAATGTGTCTTTTATTAATTTGTTTGTCATTCGGTATACAATTTAGTAATTTTTTTTTTTTCAACCTTCGCTGGGCAAATGTTATGGTAAATTATGGAGAAACGCTATTTAATGTTTTCACGAAGAAACAACAAAACAATGCAGCTCATCAGGAGGAAAGTGCTTCATTCATATCCATAAAACATGAACCGAGATGTTAAGTAGGATTATTATATTTGGCAAGGGCTTGTTTGGTCAACAATTTTGTCTGTAATTAAAACCAGATGTAGGATTAGCAGGAGCTGTGATATGAGGGCTCTTGATTTTAATAAAGACAGTTTTCTTTTTCAGAAGTAAGAAATACATGCAGATCTCCACACTTATATTACCCAAGACTCTTATATTACCCAACTTCTCATCCTGCTCAGTTTCCTTGTTATTTCTTACTTTCAAGAGACTGAAGATACTAAACAGATTCAGATTTTTTTAACTGAATATTTTCAGGTATTCCACCTTCAGATTACTTTAATGTATTTCCATTAATATAGCGATGGTATGGTGTGGGGATGAATGCTCCATTTTAATTCCTATCGAAAAAGTTGTGTTTCATAGTTTCTAAGGGTGATAAACCCAGGATGTACTGCAGCACAAAATTAAGCCCAGGGTCACGATCCCTACATATTATATACAGCATATCACAAAGCATAACATATTTGACGTCAGTACCTAGACAGCGCAACCTTCAAAATGATGGCTATTTAGATATCCACAAACTCTGCATTTATGTTCCAGTAAATTACATGCAGGACAATGTATTATGTATGGGTTTATAGCCACCAAATGAGTTCAAATGATAACCATTACGGTGTTTAGTCTTATCTAAACATGATATTAATGCAGTATTTTTTGCAAAATGTACTTTTTGTTACAATTATAGATGCTTAGGCTCGACTCCCCGAGAACCGAACACACCCGAACTTTACAGATCCGAGTACTGACACTTTCACGAGCCCTCGGAATTGAATACAAGGCAAAACGTCATTGTTACGTTGTCACATCTCGGATCTCGAGAGTTTTGGATTATATAAGTACCGCCCTCCATGGCAATCCATTGTGATCTCTCCTGTTTAAACAAACTCTGCTGTATAGCCACAGAACTATACTTGTTCCTAATTAAATCAGGAGTGACTCATCTGCTATCCCTTTGTCTGTATGTTTACTTGTGAAAAGGTAAACACAGAAAAGGACCAATCAGGCAGGTCCTGAAATTGCTGATGAGGTCATTTTTGGGCTTAAAAGAGAGCTACAGAGGACAGCAAATTGGCATTCACTTCCAAGTCATAGCTAAAGTCAGGCTGGAGTTGAGATATAGATTTCTGTCCCTGACAGGAAAGGGACAATCGGTTCCTTTCCTGTCAGAAACTGAAGGAGCAGATTAGACAAAGCAATTGTGTTAAGTATGACGGACTTGTAGATCAAGTACTTTTTTCGCTTCACCAGGATCCAAGAGTTATCAAAATCTTGAAATTGCATCACTACATTTTGGTGACTGTGCTTGATCCTCGGTTTAAGAGCTATGTCTTCTCTTTGTTTCCAACTGACCCAGATCTGAAGAGATGCAAGGAGCTCCTGGTTAGCAAGATGACAGAGCAAGTGTTACATGCCAGGACGGCGTCTCCTCCTTCACTTTCTCACTCAACTGCTGCTAGGAAAAAAACGTAGCTTTCCCAAGAGACCCAGGGATGCTGCAGATGACACAACATTTTGACATTTGATCTGGTCCAAAATAATTGACCAAAAAACCTGACACCTCTGCTGTAACTCCACGTGATCCTACTATCAACATCCAAAGGATGGTGGAGGATTATTTTCACGACAGCATAGAAATAGACACATCAGACAGTCCCTTTACATACTGTGAGGAAAAAAAGGGAATTTGGAGACCCATGTACCAACTCGCTTTGCACTGTCTAAGCTACCCCCCTCCAGTGTGTACTCTGAAAGAGTTTTCAGCACAGCCGGGAACATTGTCAGTGATCGGCGTAGGAGGATACTTCCTAAAAATGTGAAAAAGATGATGTTCATAAAAATGAACTTGAAATTCCATGAGGAAGGCCTTTCCCGCCAATTGCATCAAAATACTGAGACTTCTGTAATGGTGGATTCCAGAAGTAATGAATTAATAATGTGTGAGGATGATGTACACACTGATGAGGGTGAGGATGAGGCTGAGGATGATGACAACAATATCTTGCCACAGTAGAGTTCATTAACAACACTGTTACCTTAGGTGCGTTAAGCCCATTGTTAGCTTGTTTTGTGGGGGCCCAAACAAACCAAGCACATCAGCCTCAAAAGTGGCACTTCTTATCGCTGAATTGCTTGGTTTGTTAAAGTTTGCATGTTCTTTTTAAGATCCATCATAACCCAAGGACAATTCCATCTTGCACCACTTTTCCTTTGAGCTACCGCTGTGTGCCAAGGTTACCTACATATGCTATATACTGTTGTGTGCTTTGCAAAAATCTTAGACACCCATTGATAATGCGATACTGACATTCAGCAGATAAAAGACACAAACAACTTCTTTCTTGAATAAATGGTACTTTTATTGTTCACATCACTAATAAGACAGTATTACATGTTCGTCAGGATGACACTGGAAGACCCTAATTCTTACTAGACACAGTCCATCTGCCTAGTCACCAGCCAACTAGCTTGTATCAGTCTCACTGCACAAATGAACAATACACTGTCCTCCATCTTTGTATGTTCCACCTAGGAGTCTTAGTCTGTAAGAACCTGCAGACTCCCTGGGGCCTCAACTGTCCCTTTGTCCCTATGCAGAAGAGATGTGGCAAATTACCCTCTTTGTCACATTAATTTCTGAACACAACATTATTTTCAATAAATTGCTTTTTGTGCTTTGGAACTACAACCTGATCGAACATCCATTCATCACTAAAAGGTAAGAACATTTTGTTCTTTATTTTTATTTTGCTATCTGATGTTGATAAATAGAAAATCCTGCTTTCTGAGTTTACGAGATGCTGGAAGGAATCTGTCACTAAGGTAAAAACTTGTTTGTTCAGATTCCATTGTTTTAGTTGTTTAGAAACACGCGTTCCAACTGTAATTTTTTGTTTGTGTTCGCATATTGCTTTCCTTTATTGTCAAATTGCCATAGATCTAAACACAACAGTGTTAGTATAGCAAACTAGCAGCAAGAAAAAGGGAACTAACCATGTGTGTGATTGTTGTGAATTGAGTATTCCTTGCATAGCAAACTTTATTGTGTGTAGGAATTTTGTTATTGAGTTACATACTGAATTATGAATTGTTGGTGTTCATACAGTTAGAGTAGGGGAAGATGTAGTGATAGGTAAGACTAGGGAGCATATTTCGACTTTGTTTTGGGAGCGGAAGTCGCCTAGAGCATGACAGACTAGGTTTTTTGAGAATATCAAAGTGAGTACATATACGTGAGCAAATGATAAGACCGCCATGCCTGATGTTTCCGGGAGGTTAGGTGTATCGTTGTGCTCAAGGTCCGGGGTTGGTAAGCTATTGTCTGGTCTGAGGTTTGAGGAATGAGCCGTCTGAACCTGAGAGTTTGGCAGATTTGTTTTGTTCAATGTACGTGCAGACCAGGATAGATCTTTATTGGATGATTATTAAAAGATATTGTGCAAAGGTTCACTGTATTACTACCTACCCATCGGTCATGCAGTGACTGAGCCCCGAGGAGCCAGATCGTGATCCATGGGATCCGGACTGTCACTTTATGGAACATATGTTGTAATTCCAGGAGAGGTCAATAGACCTTCAATAAGTGTGAATGATAAGATGCCGGTTGGTTTTGGCTAGATATATTATGTACACCAAGTTCAATACGAACGTAATTTTGTATGTTGAATGGATGAAAATGACTAAGAAGTGTGTGAGACCTTTTCCAAGTGTTGTTACTTTTAATAAAGATATTTTGCAGTATTTTGAGTTAAAGTGTGAAAGTGTATGCAATTAACTCATGCAAAATGCATCTTAGACAAATGGAATGTTTAGAACTATGGCAATGGGAGGGTGAGGAATTTCGAGCTAAATTAAGTACTGAAAAATGTGATTCTGTAAATACACATGCGTCTAATGTTCCATGTGCATCACCACCTCCTTATGTAAAGCAAAATACCTCCAAAGCCACAAAATGATATCATATGTTACCTTTTCCAGTTTAAGACAATAGTGAGGGGGCAGATGACTCTACACTTGTGTTTGCCAATGTCCACGTGTTGCATATACAAGATGGCCAACCCAGTCATGGAGGAAGGGCGGTAACTGCCTCAATTTCAAAATGCTGGGGTTGACCGCTTGGAAGTGACCACCTCAGGGCATGGTGTGAACCAATTAATGACTCCCTGGGGGGGTCAGTCATTAAAAATATAGAGACTTTAACGCCTCCTCCGGTTCCTGAACTGGAGTCTACGCAAATTGCAGGATTGCTTCCCTGATTGTAGGGCTGGTGATAATGGAGTAGTAATTGTATGAAATGTTACCATGTATTATCTGTGGAGCAGGGCAGAGTTACGCTCAATTATTTCCGATTTCTCCAATCCTGGAAAGAATTTAGCTAAAAGTCAGAAGTTTATGAAGAACTTAGGAAATGCTCATGAGCCCATTAATCGTGATTGGCAGATATTGCTCAGAGAATGTCTTCCTGAAGGTATGGATGTTGCGAAGCTTATTAAGGATGCAAAACATTGCTCTGACTGATGAAGTCAACCAAAATAATATTGCTAATATTGTATCACAGTTGGCTATTGCTTTTCATGTTGTGCTGGATAGGGATAACATTTTTACGATTAAACAGAAAGAAAATGAGGGGGCTGTTGAGGACTTTTCTAGGACTTTATCTGATATATCTAGCTAAACTGGGGTCGCAGATATCTAAGCTAAAGTAAATCACAGAGAAGTAGCTGTAGCTGAACAGTATTGACGAATGTGCTCAAAAAAGCTTTAAAATTAAGAGTCCAAACATAAATGGAGAGGGATTACCGAAGATGCTCTTAAAGAATCCACAATTGATCATGACCAAAATATAACCAAAAAATAAAAGCTATAGAGTGCCAAGCTTAAGAAGATAAGTATACAAGCTTTTTAACAGCAATGACCACAACCTCCATCATATAACACATGTTATATAGCCCGTAAGCACTAACACATAGGCACATGCTACTAATGTGGAAAACCAGGGCATACAACTAGCAGCCTGCCACTCCAAAGGAATTGATAGGGGTCAAAACATGTGCAAACATAGGGGGGAAGGTAAGAGAGTAACGCATCACAATTTTAATGGGAACACCTACAGGTCAAATTATAACAGTGACAGGTATGCACATTCCACGTGGCAGCAACAGTATTACAGGTCTGATCATTTGCATGCTTATGCATTTGAATCTGCGCGTGACAACAATGGTGACAGACAAAAGCAAGGGAGATTTTTACAATGAGATCTAGGCCACACCCGTATGCTACAACCTGTACAATTAATTGGCATTTCACTCAAAGAACCAAATGGGATAATTGATATTGAAGGCAATAAACAATTCTTTCTTGTAGATCCCAGGGTGGCCAGATCTGTACTAACATCCCCTTTGAACTTATCTCTTACCAAAGAAACCATTTTAATTCTGTGAGTAACACGAGTGGTGAGCAAATATCCCTTGACTCATCCGGCAACTATTACTATTTGGCCGCTTCAAACCAAACACTTTTTCCTTGCTGGTAGTGGTAGCCCCTACTAACCTTCTTGGCCGAGACCTGTTATGTAAGATGGGATGCATTATCTATTGTATACCTGATGCTGTGTTTCTAGATATTCCTGAAATGAATGCCAAGGAAGTACAGGATGTATTGACAATCCTGCAAAAGCTATTGGTATATCATCCTGTTATATACTCGGTTCCACCAAGGATACAACAAATATTAGCTCAGTTACCGGACTAAGGATAGACAAGACACTGGATTAATGGTGTATATAGCTAGTTATTTTTTTTCCATCAGAGGTAGGCAAGCACAAAAAATACCATAATACTTGCTAAAGCCTTAAGTTGAACTTAGGGTTTGTTTGGTTATTGAAAGCAGCAAGGTATCTAAATTTGTACATCCAGCAGAGTCAATAGTCCCATTTTGCCTGTCAAGAAGAGTGGTGTGAGAAGCTACAGATCAGTGTAGGATTTAAGAGGGATAAACAATGTAGTCAAGAGCCAATTCTCCGTAGTACCTAACTCAGCTTTCAACCTGATGCAAATTCCTCCTTCTGCCACTCATTTCACTGTAATCAATCTGTGTTCTGCTTTCCTTCCTGTTCCTCTATAACCTGCCATTACCTCTTTGCTTTCACCTTTCTGGGTGTACAATACACATGGACTCGATTGCCTCAGGTGGTCATTGACAGTTCGAGAATTGCATGACTGTTTACAATCTTTTCAACCTACTTCAACCTACTTGTGGATCTGTTCTGATACAACACATTGATAATCTGTTGTTGTATTCAGACTCATTAGAGTCTTCTCTAACTGAAACTAAACAATTGTCATTTCATCTCTCAGAAACAGGACAGAAGGCTTCTAAGGACAAACTACAGTCATGTCACTTGAAAGTAAAGTACGGGACATTGTCTAGCCCAGGGGATGCGACTCTTGACACCGTACAGATTACAGGCCACATTAGACATGACACTGCCTTAAAACCAACAGCAAGCATGCACATTCCTTGGAATGTGTGGGTACCGTAGGTATTGGATCCAGGATTCTCTATTCTGGCATTACCTTTGCAGAAATTCATGCTGTCTACCAAACCAGGTAGAGTGCAACATACTTAGCACATGAAACATGCTTTCCTAGCAATCAAAGTTTGACACAATCACCTGCATTGAACATCCCAGACTATTAAAAACATTTGATCTATTTTGTTCAAAGTGTGTTGGTGTGTTGGTTGTTCGGAAGGAGACTTGAAACAAAAACATAATGATGCTAACCGACTAGTAGCATATTACAGTGTACAATTGGACACTGTAGCCCGATTCCTCCCTACATGTTTAAAGACAATAGCAGCAGCTGCTCTTCTTGTAGAGAACAGTGAGAACGTAGTATCGAGTCATGATTTGACGTACCATTCACCTCATGCAGTAACTGTATTTTTAATTTCGACTCAGACTAGTCATGTCCCATCTGCAGGCTTTGCTAAATGGGAACTTCACCTTATAGCACCTGCAAACATTATCATCAAAAGGTGTGATACCCTCAATCCTGCAAATTTCCTACCATATGTTCCTCACAAGGCACAAAGGGTGGAGGATGATAGTGGAAATTTATAGAAATAAGGATTTAATAGTTATGTGAATACACATGCTTGTTTGGAGAATATAAATGAGACCTTCATGGCAAGACCTGACATTAGTGATGTACCTATAGTAGATGCTAAATTGATCTTTTACAGTGACAGGAGCTGTCATAGACACATGAGCGAATTGTGCACCATAGAAGCTGAAGTCCTAGGGCCACCACATTCGGCACAAGTAGCTGAACTTATAGCACTTAATGCAAATTGGCTGAAGAGAAGTCAGTTAACACCTACACCGACTCAAGGTATGCCTTTGGGTTAGTTCATGATTTTTGGGCTCTATGGTGATGACAGCAGATACACCCATAGCACACTCACATCACAGAAAAGGACTACTGTCTGCCATACAACTATCATATATAGTGTCAATAATCAAGTGCCAAGAGTCAATCACTCACAACACTGACCCTGTTTCTATGGGTAATAGAAGAGCAGATAAGGCTGCTATGAGAGCTGCAGCATTGTTTCTAATTCTAAACTCAGACATAGAAAATTCAAATTTAATGGTGTTCCAAGCTCTCTGCACTCGAAAGTTAATTGACATGCAACAGGTGTGTTCCCAACATAAAAATGTACGGTATCCCCAGGGTCAATGAAGGTGATTGGTGTACCCATTTTGCTGGTGATTTCAAACATTGTGTAACCTCATGGGCACTGAAAGTACATTACACACTCCCTAATGACCACAAGCAATTGGGAATGTAAAGAGGGCTAATGGCACTATCAAGAATAAGTTGATCAAGGTGATGGCTGAAAAAGGGTTGGTATGCAGTAAGCCCACATTTTGTTTGATGGTAGATCCCCAGGATGATTTGACGTTTAACAGCGAAGTGACTGCCTATTATCTGATATAAATGAGCAAATAGCTGAGACATCAGCAGATAAACTTGATATGCAAGAAACGAACTATTATGACTTTGAACCCTGAGAATATGTAATGATAAGAAACGTTTTACGCTTAGGTTGTTTAGTAGATCGTTGGAAAGGACCATACTAAGTTATAATGACCAGCAGCACCACATCTCTAAACGTAGACACTTGGATCTACTCCACCATTTGCAGAAGAGTTGCCAAACCCAGAAAAGGTTTGAGATAATTCTACTTAAAAAGACACAACATGGTCACTCGTGAATCTATTCCAGGAGAATACACTAGCTTAAAATTCAAAATCAAGCAGAGTCAGAAGGTCCACCATAGAATATACATATCTCTTTATATTTTTCATGTTTTCAGTATCTCCTATTTTTATATTGGCAATGAGGTAAAAGTTCTGGGGATGGGTCTGGTGATATAGATATAGACAATAAACAGCTAGTCCTCTTAGTTCAACACTACACCTTCCTCAAATAAGGGGTAAAGAAATGGGCTTCCAACCATAAATCCCAGTGTGAGGGGTTATTATCTGAAGAGCATTTTATTTTTAGGTATTGTGGTAATATCATTGAGGAAAAATGTATCCAGTGTTGTCAGTCCAATGACAATAATGATAATGAACAACACCCCGCTGGATAGATACCATTCTTTAGTGGGGAAGTTACTGAACCAAAGTAATTTTTGCACATGCCTCAGGGACAGGATAATGTAGGATTAGTCCCTATGCCATTAAATGTTTCTGAGGTCATTCAATTGCAGGAGAGAAGACCTACTGATAGAAAATTCAATTCAGCCAATTCCCCAAATTTAAAACTTCTCCAATATTGAGTGGACAAATCTTTGATATGCATTAATATTACAAATACAATAAAATCTGGGTATGGGAGATTATATGGCTCAATCAGACTGTAACCTACTCTGTAAGGGCAGATGACAAGCCTAGTGACACAGATAAAGTGAATACAATCAAGGGTGACAACAGTTTCAGTAGTATGGAGTATATGGGAAAATCCAGAAGAGTGTTACGTGGGTAATACATGTCATCAGAAGATAGGAACCCTGGGTTAGGTAGATTTACTTAGAAACTATGTGCTATTGTTTTAGAATACTGAATACCATATATCCTCCCTGATGAAATTGACTATATCTGTAGACAAAAAGCTTATAAATGGTTACTTCCCAATTCTGGGGGAGGTGATTGGAAAGATAATACCGGAAGTAATAATCTTGTCCTATAAATAAATGACCAACATACACACATCAGCACCACCTCCCTTTGTACACATAGCATATGAACACTGGCCCAAGAGAAGTATGTCACCTGGTGAATAGTCCTTAGCCACAAATCTAATCACAGAGTCCAAAGTCTATCACTTCTTGGTAGCTTTGAAGATAACTAGGGTTCTCAGAGGAACATTTAATTACAACTACATTAAGCCCTTAGCTAAAATAATTGTTAATATTACAGAAATGTATAATGATACATTTAGGTACATGGGTTAAGAGCTACAAGCATATATGAAGCAACTAGTGCAGCTCCTCATGGTAATCACTTATTTGACAATTGCCACTGGTTGATATTGTGACACTTTAGCCACTCAGTTTGAAGTCAAATGTTGTACCTATATAACCAATTACACTGACGATCCCAAGGAAATTATTGACGATAGCATGGATGAGATCCTGCAATTGAGATGGGAATTTACAAAATTACATAATGTCGCTTTGACCAGAGTTGGGGGGAAGTAATGGGATTAGTCTCCTTGATAATGCCAGTAAATTATTTATCAGGATTTGGCGAAAGGGTAAAAGAACTAGTGTCTGCACTAAGAAAGCTTTTAAACCTTATCTTAGGTATTTTGCTAATCATCTTGCTAATCATCTTGCTAATCATTTTGCTAATCATCTACATCTACATCTACTTAATGAAGTGTGGTAAATGGGTAAAACAAAATGAGTCAAAACCATAAATATTGAAATGGTTTTAATAAAAGCATACAACACAAAACTGAACAACCTGCAATCTGATCCCACTTGGGAAAGGGTATTAAGATAATAATATCATGCAAGATCAAAGGGTGGACTGTTAAGATCAAATTATTAAAATTGTATGAAAGATCAATCTGAATGTACATTTATAATTATGTACTGTACAATGTGATTGCAACTAAACTTAAACATTTTTGGTTAGTTGCTATTGTATCTTACACTCTTGCATCCGATTCATTAATATTATTGTTTCATTTTGCTTAAAATCAGACTTTATATAACAGTACATTAAGAATGCTTATTTAACTCTTTAATGGTGGCGGAGTGAGGGGAAATACTTGTATAACCAGTCGGTGGCTGGGGGGATGAGCATTTGGCCACATACACAGTTACCATGGAGAAAGACATAAGCCTCAAGAACAAAGAACTGATGAGCTGACCTATAGTGGAACATGTTATGGGACTGCCCCTTGATCCTCTTGTGCATAAATAACTGAGCTCTGCCCTTTGAACATGAGAGTGTTCATTATTGAAGCTTGGTGGTGGTACTGGCTGCGCGTGCGCTGTACCCCCTGGCTTTTGGTGGTATTTTTGAATGTTATTTCTCTACTTAATTTCTGGATGCAACTCTATTTTTAATAAACCTCTTTTTGTGGTTTGCAACCAGTCTCTGTGGTATATCTCCCCAGGGACAGGGGTCTCTGGTCTTAAACTGTTCCTCTGTCTTAGACCTCCTGCCTGATGCAGAGCACACACACACATACACACATATATGTGTGTGTGTGTGTGTGTGTGTGTGTGTGTGTGTGTGTGTTTGTGTGGGTATATATGGCATGTTTTTGTAACAGATTTTTTCATTGTAATGTATTTATTCATTTTTCCTATTAAATTTTGTATTTTGTTTTCTACATTGCTGGTGCTGGTCTGTTCCTTTTAATTGAATGACTATGGATAGTGCTTTGGATTTATAGACTTTGCACAGCTCATTTTTTCATTCTGCTCATGAGAATTGAGTGAATCCTTATATATATAAATATAACGTACATACTTTTATACTTTTAATTTATACTTTTATAATAACAACACAATGTAACATAAATAACCTCCTCAATTTGCTTTTCACTGTAAAATAGTTTATTGATCAGAGATTTAACCTGTAAATACTGACGCTCTGTCCTCTATAGTCTTTGTTTCCTCTGAAAGTGTTGATCTGTTTTCTGCTGTACTGCAAAAACATGCTGAGAATTCCATGGAGGGGACCAAATAAAATCTCAAAAGCATTTACAGAACATGAGGAATTGTGCAACTTGGGAATTGGTGTCATTTGTTTTTCAAAGCAAGACAACTTTCAGAATGTTTTAAAAGTTTGGTTTGGGAACTAAACCTTTACAATTTTCTAAAGAGAAAGAAAGACCAATCTAAAAACTTTAGGTTCACAACATATTTTCTTGAAGGTCTATATTTACTAAATGTTTTTTTGCTCAGTACTATATTTCTAAATACCTATTTACGACAATATAAATAAGACACTCAATTACATATTTAGGCTAAAAAAAGAAACAGGTTCATCAAATTTAGCCTTTCATAAATTATAATTGTGTTGATCCACAAGCAGAAGCAAAAACTCAAGTGTTGACAGTTGCCAATTTAGCCTTAATGGGATGCTCCCATTGGCAGCCCATTAAAGGTTTTGGCAAGTCCACACACCAATTGTGTTAATTATTATGATGCAGCAGGGAGTTTCCATTTTCTGTAATGAACGGTGGTAATACAAAGAATTCAGAAACTCAATAGTACTATAGGACTTAAAACATCGAGGCCATAGTTGTCAATTTAGCCTTACAGGGTCTGAAGAAATCCATATATAAATAATTCCCATAATGCCCTCTTGTAAGAAATTCACCCTATCCATTTTAAATTCAGTTAATGATTTTGCCTTCACCAGCTGACATGTTAGGGAATAGCTCAACAACCCTTACAGTAAATAACCTTTCCAGTGCGGGCGGTGATACTTTCTTTTATCCATTTTCAACTGATGATCCTAGTATCATTGTAAGAAGTGCACCAAATTAAAGTCTATTATTTAGTAAACAATTAGCTTTCAGGAATCAACACATATATATCTTTCGAGAGAAGATGCCAAAGGGAAAAATTATAATAGGATACAATAATTAAAGGAGTAGGAAAACTCAAGACAAAGCAGAAGCAGGAAGTACCTAGCGGAAGAGCCTTATTGAAGTAAGATGTGAGCCAATCACATTTGACTCTAACTGTTGGGTGAGGTCTGCCTTGTTGCAACCAAATATCTTCTATGCACTGGTATAAGTAGTGCATAGTGTGTTTCCTATAACAGAAGCAAACACAAGATTTTCATGGACTGTATTAAATATTCTTTTTGTGAAATGTAATTTACAGGTTTACTGTATGCATACATGGAAATATACAAACATTTCAAAAAAATGTTCATTACATTTCTACAGTATACATAAAGGGGGCACAGTGATTAGCATTGCTGTTTCTCAGAGTTTGCCTAATTATTATTATTATGATGGGTATAACAGCCTAGTTGTACAACTCCTGATACTTGAAATGAAAGGACTTAATCTGTAATTTGTGCTAATTGTTTTTATGATTAGCTAAAGAAGATCTAATTTTAAATAACAGCAAAATATTGTTTCTGGTTTTTCAACAGGCAATTTCAGGCAGAAATCCTTTTTTCAAGTATCACGAGTTGTTGCAGTAATTTGTGCAACCATATATTGTTATTTTAATTAGGCAATGACATTGGGTGTAGTAACTTTTAGTAACATTCAGATTTATATTTGTAAAAGTTTCTGGAGCTTGTCAGAACTGAATATATTTAAGATAAAGGATTATTTGTGGAGGTGGGTGAGGGTATTTTTTTTTTTATGCACTTGTCCTGTTAGTATGATCATGGAAGAGCATTGCAGTCAGCATGTATGAGCCTAAAATTACTCATAGCAGATTACAGCAGTTTAGAGTGAGAAAACATTGTTGCATCCAATGCCAAATATCATACAATCTCAGGGTGTTGATTACACATTTACCATTTACTTTGGAAAACATGGGCCGTGTCGTTGCATGTTTGGTTTGGGGAAAGCTGTTTAACAAAGAGTTCTAGTAAATGATGGCTACATGACTTAATGTCCCAGTAGTGTCAGGTATCCAGAAGATATGTTTGAGGTGGAATCATTATGAATATAAAACTTATTGTAGAGAATGAAAATTAGGGCAGAATCGAATATGACAGACAACTGGCTTGTGAGCTGGGAGTCATGGTGAATCTGTATACACATATGGAACTCTGGTATCTCTTAATGCACCACGATTATATTTAGTGGGATTAGGACACTATAACTGAATGATGGGCAACTTCTTCTTGTTCCAAAGGACCACACTGAGGAAGGAGGGAGAGCACACTGCGCCATTATGTAACATGACCTCAGTGCATCACATAAGGTGAAAGTAAGCTGCATCCGTATTGCCTCTTTCTCTGCTTTAACAATGCAGAGAATAAGGTCAGGAGCAGCAAGTGTAGGGGGGGGCGCAAGTGAAGTCTCGGCGGGCTGCCTGTCGCCAACCACTGTTATAACTATAGTGTATCTTATTAGAAATGTCCCGCCTCCATTTAAATTAATCCTAAAACCCCATTCTCACAATTTAAAGAGCTAGAGTACTCTCTCCCAAGGAATATACAAGTCCCTTTAAAATCATCCTGCCTCTGGCTGTTACTTTTCAAACCTGCTGTCCGGCATGCTCCATCTACTCTTCCCTCCGCTCCAGGTGCCACAATCCTACTCTGTGCAGCAGAAGGCGCATGGCCCTTTAGGAGCAGCTATGAACCTGTGGTCATGTGTTCTGTCCTGTGACCAACCCTACTCATCAGCTCAGCTATTTGAACCTGCTCACTGCATAGGCCTGTGCCGGAGTATTAAGCTCCAATCCTTTACTCCAGTGTTCCAATACTTTTTGTGGTTGATTCCTGTGTATTCTGACACGGACTGTTCCTGACCTCTCCTCTGCCTGTCAATTGGTACTGTTTATACATGATTGTTGCTGACCCAGCTTGTTCTGACACTCCTTCCATTTGCTGATTTGGCACCCTGCAGTCCATTTGTGTACCAGTTCCAGCTAAGTTGACCAGTCTCTTGTTATAGTTTGATTCCAGCTTGTGCACCTGGAGGCAACGTAGAGGGCCACAACTTGAGAACCTACCTGCAGTGAAGCCCAAACCTGTTTGCAGGGGTCCCTGGTCAAACCCAGGGTTTGTTAGACTCTGCGCCTCTGCCAGCACAAATCCAGGTTGGCGAGAGTGAATCCACGCTATCCGCTTGATTCATGGCATGGATTCAGAGTGAATGAAGAGGTATAATTGCTTTGAATTGCCAGTATGGAGATATTATGTAAACTTTCTTTTTTTTTTTTTTCTAAAAAACCTCAACTTTAGCGGAAAATAATGTTAACTAGGAAGGGAACTATATAATAAACAGGCAGAAATGTGTAATTTTCATATATCTGAACCAAATATAAATAAGCCAAAAACACTGGGTGATTTTTCTGCCAATGTACGTGTAGCAAATATCAAATAATCTCTGTGTCCTTTTTTGTGTTCACAGTCTCATTTTTAAAGTCCAATTATCTGTCCCTAATAAAGAAGATCTTCCTTATGAACCAATGTCTAATGGAAAGCAGACTGTGACAATCCCGTCTTTTCGTAAAGGACAGGATTCATAATTGGCCTGTGAGAATGTGCTTTGTTTAAATAAAAGTCTTCTGAAAGGACAAAAAAAAAATCCAGCAATATTTAAAATATTGGAATAACCAGCAACATTGAAGAAGCAGGCACTAAACGTGGCTAATATTAGGAGAAAATGCAGTTCGGTAAAGACTGGCTATCAATTTCATTTACTTACATTGCAGCTCTATAGAAATATGTAAAGCAGTTATCCATTTCAAGCTTTAAGTCTGAATTTACCGAGTTCAAGCATCACTGCACTTGTCTTTTATCCTACAAAATGTGTCCTTTAAAGATATTATATGGTTTCACACCTGATTGAATAGAGAATATAAGAATATTTTGAGGCATATCTGTTCTAAGAGCTCTTATCATTTCTTAATGTTGAAATTTATATATTTCAATAACTTTAGAGCGGTTTGAAAATATTTAACAAGAGGGCAAAAAAAAAAAAGGCAAGGCTTGGTAATAGGAAAACTTTTATCATTTAGTGTATTTATGTAACCTTCCTGCTCCCGGGTTCAGAGTCTAAGTTCTGGAGTCGAGTTGCTACCACGGTGACTGTGCTATTTATTTTTACTGCATTTTGCCAAGACAGGATTCCATAGCAAAGTTTGCTCTGTGATGAAGGGTCTCTTCTGCACAGGTTAAGGTAAAATATACATACAACCAAAGGTCTTTGGGTAAGTTGTTGACGAGCCTCCACTTACATTTGTCCTTCAAATTTTGTCGTTGTGTAGTTCAAAATAACCTTGTGATAAATGGTCTCAAGAGTTGTTAAATTGTCTTAGAACTGTTATCACTGAATCAGACATTTTTATGGCCACTCCAGGGATTATTTCACGATATTAAAATAACAAGACTTTTACATCAGTGAAGGCTTGGATTTGTACACCGCTGGTTTTAAGCACGAAATGTGCTAAAAAAATTCCACTAGCAATGGGACAATATATTTCTCATGCACAGAAGCTCAAAGTAAAATTCTTTATTCCGTTTAGTTACTGTAAACTAAATTAGCAACATCGTGACATGGGTATCCCATATTGTCATATTTTCCCAGCCTACCAGATTTTGTATCTCGAATGCGGCAGTGTCTTTGTAGGGCCCAGAAAAAACAGCTGTAATGCTGGATAGGTCTCACCATCTGTGTTGCTTTGTGTTACTGACTGTCTTTCTGCAATTTCTTCTTGGATGTCCTCTCGACAACTCAAACTCAATCTTTCAGAAACAGAGCTAATAATATTCCCACCCACAAACAGAAGTTACCTACCTGACATTTCTATTTCTGTTGACAACATGACCATAAATCCCACCCCACAAGCTTGCTGCCTATGTTTGATCCTTGACTCTCAAGCATCCTTTGTTCCCTACATCGATTCTATATCTAAATCATGTTAGATACATCTAAAAAGCATTTCCAGAATGCGCACATATCTTATACAAAAACTTTAATTCATGCACTCATCATCTCTCGCATTGACTTTTGCAATTCCCTCTTTACTGGTCTCCCCTAAACAGACTCAAACCCTTACAATCTATTTTGCACGCAGTAGCCAGACTGATTTTCCTTGCAAATCATTCTTCCTCTGCTGAGCCAATCTGTCAGTCTCTATATTGGTTACCTGTTTTTTACTGAATCCAATAAAAAATTTGTCTACTAACATACAAGGCCATCAACAAAATTGCACAAACATAGATCTCCTCAAAATATCTTCCAACTCGACAACCCTGTTCTGCACAAAATCTGCTTCTCTCATCTACTCTCATTACATCCTCCCATTCCCATTTACAGGACTTTTTTCGAGCTGCACCCAGTCCGTGGAGTTCCCTCCCTCGGACAATAAGACTTTCCTCTGGTCTACAAATATCCATAGTACTGGCCGCATATCGGATTATACCAAAGATCACGACTTGCCCACCTGTATAGGAACTAGGATCCCGTCACCCCTTTTTCGGGGGAGGATTGTTATCGTCAATCCGAGCATGCATGCGTAAGACGGAGGAATCCGGATCGGGTGTTCCAGCAGAGACTTTCATCTTGGGTAAGCAAGTGCCTCACTACGAAATGTATTTAATTCTATGAATACCTGCTTTACAAGTATACGGAGGGAGTTTTCTGATTTTAGACTGTACAATTTATGAGACGATTTTTTTACTCCATTCCATTCTGGCTATGTCCAACTGAGATATCTAAATCAACGGATCGTCTCTCTACCCCGGCTATTCATATATTATCGCACATATACTGTGTGATTGTATGGAGATCAACTAAGTGAGCTCTAATCAAGTTATAGGATTATTTCAACCTAAACCATAATATTTGGAGACATTATCCAATTAGATCTAATTCATTATAGGTGCACCTAATATTGATACTCCTTTTGGATGGATTTTGGTTGGTTGTATATGCATACAGAGTAGTACTTATGTTTTAATATGTATTTGTTTTAATAAATGTATTTTAAAATTCATTCACATTGCATTTCCAGTTCGTTGGAGGATTCGGAATTCCACTGCTATTTTAATTTGCTCTGGTCTATAAACCCTTACACGTTCTCTAAAACCCACCTCTTCAAGCAAGCGTATAATATTCCTCAACCACCCTCTTTACCTCACTAGGTTACACTATTACCACACTTTACACAATTTACACAAGACAACAACCCTCTAACCCCAGACCAACATTGCTGTGTGACTGGATTACAGGGCATTCAAATCACTTTTTACGTTTACAATCTGGCTGGACCAATATGCAATATGTAGATTTAACCTCATGTATCCGACTCCCACTGACCTATAGATTGCAAGCTTACAAGGAGAGCCCTCTTAGCTTTCCTTTTTTATATTGCATCCCATCCACATATAAATATCCTCATATAATGTTGTACTCATAAATTATATAATTCTTACTTAAAAATAACTTTAATGGAAATAAAAATCTGTATTCATTTAAGACGGCTCTCAGAGAGTCTTATCACGAGTTGAAGCTAGCCAATCTGGGACCTGGATCGGACTTCATAATTATAAACAGATAAACAAGGCCGGATCAATAATGGGCCTGATGGGGGTACAGCCCCAGGCCTCTCTACAGAAATAGGCCCAGGTCAGCCAGGAGGAAGAAAAATAAAATATGTTTTTTTTTCTTTGTGAGGGCACCTGGCCCAAGGAGGGGAGTTCAGGTTGATGAGCAGTGTGGGGTGGTGATGTGGACCACTGGTGGCATCACTGGTCGTTGAAGAACAACAGACAGCCAATCGTGAGGCTGCCTGTTGCTGAATGGGGTGGGGGTTGCACCTACAGAGGCTGTGTGTGACTATGCTGTGTGACTCGTGCTGTACCAACTTCCACCCAGTCCCAGATGGAGATCAGCAGTGCTCAACACAACAGGCAGGAACAATTTATTTTTAACAGGTAATATGTGACAACAGGAAATATGTGACAACAGGCCCAACAGGGGATATGTGAGCAGTTTCTGAGTTACTGAAACAACCTGTATGACACCAACAATCATTCCACAGTAAAAGTCACTTAGATCATATTTCTTCTCCATTCTGGTGTTTGGTCTGAACTACAATTGTAATTCTTACCATGTCTACTAGGGAAGGGCTACCTAATAGAGTGCACAGTGAATGTTTATATATTAGAATCAATATAGATACATACAATAGAAAGTGTGTTTATATTTATACATAGATTCAAGTTTTACTTTTTTTATTTATGTTTCGTAAATTTTTCTGACCTTCCTTAATGAAGAAATGGCTAAGCATGCTAATAGCTAATAGCTAGCTCTTTTACTTTTAGTGATGGAGGAGGCTGTGGTTTGAATCCCGGGTCTGGTTTCATTTTAGTAAATTAGCAGGCTGATAGAAGACATTGAGAAAACTATAAGTTAGCTCAGTTAACTATTAATGAGTTGCCCATGGACAGTCATAGTAGAGGCCCTGCTTTGAATTCCAAGTGGCTTCCTTTTTAACACATTTCATGTTGCAACAGGCTTGATGAAATTCATGAGAAACGTCTGTTCATATTAGCAGCAAATGTTCTAGCTTGGTGGGCCAGTAGATAGGAGATCTGTTTATAGTATATATGACATGATCTTCCTAGTTCAAATCCCCAACCAAGTAACATTTATTGCTCCTTTGGTTTTGCTCCAGGCCCTTAGATGGCATTGATAAAAGTCCTACTGTTGCTTACCTCATGTACTGGCTCAGTTGACTAATAGCCAGATTGCTGACTATGATGGTAGAGATCCTGACTTGAATTCCCAGAAAGGCTTGATGGTCTTCCTCTGTCATCAGTCTGCTCATTGGGGTCTCTCCTGGTGGTGATAATGTGTTTGTCTAGCATTTTTTTTAATAAACTTGGCTGTTGCGCTCAAAACAGCTAACAAACAAGTTATGAAAAGACAACTCTGTCTTACATTATTAACCTGCCACTAGACTACTCTTTTCTTTCAATATTGCTAGGAACTCTGCTGGCAGTTGAGAATTGTATTGATTGCCCACTAATTGCCCTCAATGCGAGTAAAGACCATCCTTCAGTTACATAGGAAGACTTTTTTCAATATCTGGAACCAGCTAGGTACACTACCAATGGAAAAGGGAGGATTTAAACCAGGACCTCAGCTATTTATTTTCAGAATACCATCTTGCTATTAGTGATCTGAGCCAACATATGAGGAAAGCTAGGCTGCAGTCCACCTAGATTTCAAAATGTAAAAATATATATAACAGGAATTTGCTGGCTTACCATTAAAGACAGTGAGAAAAGTCCCTCTTCTGGCATAAAGAAAGGAATGGCTCAGTGGATTAGAAGCAAGGCTCTCTGCATGCAAGGATAAGAGAGGCCCTGGTTCAAATCTCCTGTCTGGTCTCATTTTTGTAAATTGAATCAGCAGGCTGATTGACAACCTTGAGAAAAGTATAAGTTAGCTCAGTGGGGTAGTGAGGGACCCATGGATAGTAGAGGCCCTGCTTTGAATTCCGAGTGGCTTCCTTTTTAGCACATTTAATGTTGCAGCAGGCTTGATGAACTCCCTGAGAAAAGTCTTGTTGTCTCTGTTTTAGCTCGGTGGTGCAGTAGATAGGTGATCTGTTTACAGGTGATATAGGTTTCCTAGTTTGAATACCCAGCCAGGTAAAATTTATAGCTCCTTTGATTTTGCTCCAGGCCCCTTGATGGCATTGATAAAAGTACCACTGATGCTCACTTCATGTACTGGCTCTGTAGGCTAGTAGCCAGATTGCTAGACTGTGATGTTGGAGTTCCCTGGTTCAAATCCCCAGACAGGCTTGATGGGTTTTCTTCTGTCATCAGCCTGCTCAGTGGGATGGCTATTGGGTTCTCTCCTGGTAATGATGTGTTAACTTGTTTGTCTAGCATTCTTTAATAAAGTTGGCTGTTGGTCAAAAGAACTAACAGCCAATTTATGAAAATTACATTTCTTCTTTTTTACATTGTTAATTTTGTACATTTTTAAGAAGAGTCTCTCCATATCATCAACTGATGTTCCAGCTCGGTGGTGCAGTAGGTTTGTGATCTGTTTACAGTTAACATGGAGTTCCTTGTTCAAATCCCCAACCAGATAACATTTATAGCTCCTTGATTTTGCTCCAGGCCACTTGAAGGCATTGATAAAAGTCTCACTGCTGCTCATCATCATCATCATGTACTGGCTCTATAGGCTAGTAGCCAGGTTGCTGGACTGTGATGGTGGAGTTCCTAGTTCAAATCCCCAGACAGGCTTGATGGGCTTTCCTCTGTCATCAACCTGCTCAGTTGGGTGGTTATTGGGTTCTCTCCTAGTGATGTTGTCTAGCATAACTTGTTTGTCTAGCATTTTTTAATAAGTTGGCTGTTGGTCAATTTATGCAAAATACATTTCCTCTTTTTAACAATGTTAATTTGCCACTAGACGCTTCATTTACCTTCAAATCCACACTCATCATCCATCACAACATTGAATGGAACACTGTTGTCAGTTGAGCATTTTACTATTTGCTCACTAACTTCAGTAAATATAAACCATCTGTTGGATAAGTAGGAAGGCTCTTCTCAATGTCACAATACAGCCAGGTACACCAACCAATTGTACAAGGGATTTGAACCAGGACCTCAGCCATATAGCTGCAGGCAAGAACCTGGCTATTAGTAATCTGAGCCGACATAGGGCATATTCATGTTGGGAGATTTTTCTTAATGTCTTTAACAAGCCAGATGTAAGAACCAACGTAAAAAAAAGTTATAGCAGTTTGTGGATTTGAACTAAAACCTCAATCCTCTCTACAAGCAGAGAACATAGCTACTAGCCCTCTGAGCCAGCTTAAGCTTATATAAGTGACCTTCTTTAGTGTCATAATATATTCTAATACATAAGGTGAGGTAGTTAAAAGATGTCTGGCTTGGAGTTCAAACCAGAAACTGCACCATTAGCTGTGAACAGAGAATCTGGACAAGAGTCTGCAGAGCCACCTTGTTTGCTAGATGTGGGGGTAGATTATGCTCAATTTCATCAACCAGCCTGCCAGCAGGAAGTGGGTAGAATTGGGCCATAAAACCTGGTATCTTCACAAGGATCATAAATAGTGCACAGCACTTCTTATTACTGCAGTATCAAAATGTACTTCCTCGATAGAATCTGTCACAAAATCCTCACCGATCAGTTGTAAACATTTGTTTACACTACAAGGTTGTTAGAGCCTAGACTTCTCAATGATAAATCTGGGACCTTGATTGTGTATCCTTCCTTCTGATGTCGAGCCACAATAGATAGCGAGACTTCTATTACTTGCAGTCAGCTGATTATACAGCAGGCGGGCATCTGTAATTGTCAGGCACACTGCAAATAAGATGACCGCTTGATATCCAGATAGACACTGGGCATTTCGGTATTCCAATTCTTAGTCTATTTAGAGTAGACGGTGGGTAAGGAATAGCAGCACTATAGTTTACAAGTCCATCGATAAGTGAGAGAATTCTAGATTACAATACTTCGTAAGCTTTATTAATAAAACAAACTGACGCTTTTCTCCACAGTGGATTGTGGATTCCTCAGAGATAACACACATCATGTAAAGGTCTCCTTATAAAACTATTTGCACCAATCAAAAAAAAAATAAAAATAATAAGCATCCAAAAACACCTGAGAGCTGACAATCAGTTACACCAGGTGTCTGTGTAGTGCTACCAGGTTGGCTATATATTTATATTACTTTCTTTTCCACAATTAAAACTTCTTAATCATCTTATATGTAATGTTAAATACTTTTGTGTCAAAAAAGTATTATAGGAGTGATACCGTGTTGAACCTAATATGTTTTAGATGGTAGGATTTTTTAAATTTATAACTATGTCTATGTCCAATTTTTTTATTTTTTTTTGAGGTATAGCCATTAAGATGTCATAGTTTGGATATCCCTTATAGTTAGTTATAAATTAAAAGTGTTTCAACATTCAGTCCCTTAAAGAAGTTTATTGCTTGTGAGGTCCACTCCGTTCACAGATACTACAGGAGCGAATGGAACGTGTATCTGTGTTTTTAACAAATACATTTAAAAAGAGGTAATGCACCATGGAAACGTTCCCATCTGTTTAATCTTTTCGATATTTATACATGGGTTCAAGTTTAATTTTTTATTTATTTTTCTTACGTTTTCAGCACCCTGTACTTTGTTCAATGTTAAAAACCTGAAAATTAGCATTTTTTCATGTATGTTTCTGTTAAAGCACTTTATAAATAAATGAATCAACCATTGTTTGTATTTTTGTCATCAATGGTCAATAAAATAACATACCTTTACCTCTCAAGTATCCCAATTCCATAAGGATAGTCCTGATTTTAGTGGACTATCCTGATTAGCCAAGAGCTTCTCCCGACATGAGGAACAGCTGGGACTTATTTCCACTCTTCACTTTACATACATGCTGTGTGAACCAGTTAATTGTGCACTCTTTATATAAGGGAAGATGGGAGGAAGAAGCAGGTAGTTGGAGGGAAGTGCAAACTATGCTCTCCATGGTGCTGACCATGCCCACACCCAGCTGGCCACACCCACACCCACACACTACTGGCCACACCTCTGGTGGGATGGCACTTCTCACAGTAGGCCCCTTATAATTTTTAGGCCCATGTGGTCCTTAATCTGGCCATGCAGATCAATAAATTCTATGATACCCAAACATCCGTGGCACGTGTATCAATATATCTTATACCTTCATCTTTGATATGTGAACATTAATCTACAATGGTGTAGATCAGTGTAGATCCACCCCACATCAGGATAAAAACAGCTGATTATAATCTTCAACTATCCCAAGAATCAAATCGTGTCCTGACATAAATCTATATGCATTGCCATAGTTTCGATAGTCCGATCCCATGAACAAAACTTATCCTATCAGAAGCCTGGATATTTCTCATTAACGTGTATAGAACCAAATGTCCATTTACGTTATTTTACAGACGGTCAAATATAAAGTTGTTAGTAAACTCAACTAAAGGACAATGAAAAGTGGGTATATAGTCAGCTATTTTTTAACATAAATTCTATTCACTATACTATGGATAGCATTAGCACTTTATCTTTATCCTAGATGATTGTACATATCAATGAGTTGTCATAAAAAGGAGAAATCCTCTGATTGGGGTATTATAATTTTATCATCACAGTGATAGATTTTAGTTTCAAAATGATGTGTTTGATTTTGTTCCTAGTTATATACCACAAAGGACTTCAGTGTCATATTTATCTTGAATACTACCCACAAATAGATCTCATTGGCCAACCACAAGTGAAATCATGAATCCACATAAATAATGACAATGGAGGGAGCAATGCATAGCACAAGTCTACCAGAAAACAATACTAACGTTATGCCCAAAGTAAAACATCTATAAATGGGAGGTGATTGTTTGGAGAGAGTATATTCTTAACTATTCATTATAAAAAAACATTGCAATTCGAAATCCGAATGTAATCCATAGGGGACGACACTGTTTAAATTATATTTCCATCCAATTTCAGATTTGACTAATCTTCAGGATGCATTTAAATGTAATAGTCGCTCACTCGGAACGTACATTAATCAGAAACTTCATAGTGGAAATAATATTTACAAAAATTCTTAACAATATAATTTATTTACTAAAATACCTGATTTGCATACGTGATTATACTCTTAAAGTAACCATTATAAACTTCCTCAGCTACAACTAGTGACCTTCCAGAACACACAACAGGCTAATTGGCCCCCACCTGACATCAAGTGTAGTGGCTTTACTTTCTTCAGAATAAAAATGGCTGTTCCTTGAGCAAACTACTAATAGTAGTGAATGGTAAGGCAAGTTTCTCACCATGGTTGCAAATGTGCTTGGTATCTGGGATAAAGTTGTGGAATGGCAGAAGTTAGGAGAAGGATACAAAAAGATTTTAAAGGCTATTACTCTCCATTAGAGTACAGTTCAAACCATAATTAAGAACTGTAAAGTGTTTGGCACCATCGACACCTTGCCTAGACTAGCCCTTCCCCTCGAACTGGGTAACAGAGCCAGGATGAAATTGATCAGGGAATCTACCAGGAGGCCAATGGCAACTCTGAAGGACTTACAAGTCTTTATGGCAAACGGTTGTATGGTCAGATAAGACCAAGATAGAACATTTTGGACTGAACTCCAAGTTCTGTGTTTGGCACAAACTAAACAAAGCACTCCGCCCAAAACACTCCATATCTACTGTGAAGCATGGTGGTGGCAACATTATGTTGTGGGGATGATTCTCTTCAGCAGAGATTGGGCGATTGGTCAGGATTGAAGGGAAGATGGATGTTGACAAATAAACACAAATTCTTGAGAAGAACTTGCAGCCCTCTGCTATACAGCTGAAGATGGGCAGGTCGTTCATCTTCCAGCACGACAGCAACCCTCAACATACCACCAAGAAAACAATGCAGTGGCTTAAGAATAGGAAGGAGAATGCCCTTGACTGGCCAAGTCAAAGCCCTGACTTAAATCTGGTAGAAAATCCATGGATGGACTTGAAGAGAGCAGTCCAACTCCACTCACCAAGACATTTTACTGCATTTGATCAATTTTGCAAGGAAGAATGGGCAAATTTTCCCCAATTTTGGTGCACAAAGCTGTAGAGACATATCCAGACAGACTGAGGGCTGTAATTACAGCAAAAGGTGCCTCTACGGAGTATTAAATCAGGGCACTGATCACTTTTCCAACCCTGTTGTATTAGTTTTTCATTTTTTTAAATTAATTTTCAGAACTGTTACTTTTTTATCGTTAGTTGAATTTTGTAAAACAAAATGTGTAAAAAAAAAAAAAAAAGCTGAAAAAAGTTTCATTTAATTTATTTATATTTCCATGGTTTACTGTGGCAAAAAGTCTACACACAGTAATACCCGGAAAAAAAGAACAAACATAGTGTTCTCTGGGCATATGTGAATATTTTGGGTACAAACATATATGCGCTCACCCAATTTTGTTTTTTCTCAATGTGAAATAAATCAATTAGATCTCTCTTCAATTAAGGTGAAAAGAGCTTTTATTCTGTCAGTCAAGACAGCCTTCAATAGTGATAGATAGCCTACCATGCCAATGATAGACCATCAGTCATATATATGATCCCATGAAAAGAATTTTAAATATACAATGGAAATCTGTTGAAGTGAATTACCTTATATCTAAAGTTCCTTTCTAGACAGGACTGTATAGGTCCGGACTTAAAAGGAAAGCATTGCAACACACTAACATCTGGATAATATGTCAGTACTAGATAGGTCTCAAACTACATAACCATAAACGCAATTTGAGTGTCATATTAAAATGAAGTAACTGATCCCCTGTGATTGTCCCAGCTCCATTCTCATATACATATAAACTGGTTTTCTTTGAAGTCGGTATGAATAGCCCGATATCTGATGTTATCACTTTTTTCTTTTTAATAAGATATTAAAACATAAGGTTTATTTGCATCCTAGACATGTTAACAATTCCATCTTATCGATGTCTTAAGTAAGTTGTACTAAATATTCTATCTTTAACACTACAGAGCTAAATTATGGGTGAGACAACTGGAGAGCTAACCTCTAGGTCACCCCCACAAATGAAAAAAATGGATCGTCCCCTCCCTGCCCCATAATGTTGGCTGTAAAACAGGATGGAATGTTCAAGAATGCAGATGAATTAGATGACGTATGCTCTCTTATTAATCACAGTGGACACACCCCTATAGGCTAGGTTCAATCTGTGGCAAGAGGACTTTACAAGCTACTTGCCCCAGGGCCCCCACAAATCTTAATCCATCACTGGTTCTCCCATCAACATGACAGTAAATCTCTGGCATTTACAGGCACTGTGCCGAAAATGCCCATTGGCATGGTAGACAGAATAAATAGCTGAAAAAAACTTAAATTCAGACACTCCCCATTAGCCCCAGCTTCATACTACTATGATTTATTAAATGTTTCCTATCCTTTGTTTAAACATTATTTTAGGTAAAACTAAATTTTGTGTTAGGCACAAGGCTTATTATTTGTGGCGGTTCATCTGGCATTTATTATAGCGCACATGGTTTACTGCTCTTAATATGTACCAGGAACATCATGTATTAGATTTTCAAGATGCTTGTTCTGACTAGTTTGTGCTCTTGCAATTTGTTGCCAGCCGCTCTTCTGCTGTTTGCATATAAAGTGTTTCAGCAATATAGTGTAGCAAGAACTTTAGATTGGTTTGTTCACTAAGAGGAAGTTATTTCAGTTTTAAGAATATGAAAAGCTGCAACAAAAGAGAATTGAAGCAAGCAGCATTAAACCATGGCTTCACACGTCTTACAATTTGTATTTGACAATAATGACTAGTGAAGTTTTTTAAACAGGTTACCATATTTCCTCTAAAGAATGACAACTAGCAATGAAACAGGCCTTGCCCGACCTCATAGCAACATTTGGTTGCTCTAACCTCTGGGCCCTAGTTTTTGCCCACAAAAGAATAGAGAGGGGTCCTCTTTAAGCATGCGTTGTCCACAGCTTTTGGACCGCTGCACATATGCCACCAAATTTTTTTAGAAGAATGTATGTCCCTGTGCAGGCTCAAACAGGGCCACAAAGACATCACTAAACTAAAAGGTGGCAACACCAAATGCAACAGGCCTAAAAATCAATTGGTATCCCATAACCAGGTTGACCATAGTCTGGAAACTGGAGATTGTAAGCAAGGCTGCATAGAGAATTCACGGGCACTGAAGAAGTTGATTATGGACTCTTCTCAGGTGGGTTTCCAGTTGCCCGGAAACCTCTCCTCTGCAGCTGGGAATTTACTCTTCATTTCCTCCATTTAACAGTCAGTACTGTGACCACGGCCGCAGTACTGGCTCTACAGAGGAGCAGGGGCAGATTAAGGGCCACATGAACCTGGGCTGTAAACTATAAAGGGCCTATTGTGAGAAGTGTCATCCCACCAGAGGTGTGACCAGTGATATTCAGGTGTGGCCAAATGTGTGTGGGTGTGGCCAGCCCCATAGACGACTTAGCTTGTACTTCCCTCCAATCACCTACATCTCCCTCCCATCTTCCCTTATATAAGGAATGCTTCATTAACTGGTTCACACTACATGTATGTAAGATGAAGAGTGGAAATACGTTTCAGCTGTCCCTCATGCAGGGACAAGCTCCTGGCTGACCCGGATAGTCTCCTAGAATCAGGACTCTCCTAATGGAAACGGGGCAGTGGAGAGGTAAGGGTATGTTATTTTATTGACCACTGAAGACAAAAATACAAACAATGGCTGATTATTTTGATTTATAAAGTACTGCAGCAGAAACATACATGAAAAATACTAATTTTCATATAAATGCATATATATAAATGTGTATATATATATATATATATATATATATATACACATATACATATATACACCTTCTATTGTATGTGTCTATTGATCCTAATATATAAACATTCACTGACCACTTGTCCACTTTATTAGGTATACCTGAACACCTGCTAGTAAATGCAAATATCTAATCAGCCAATCATGTGGCAGAGGCTCTATGCATATAAGCATGGAGACATCAGGGGCATCCCCTTGCATCCAGCCCAGCCAGGGCCGGTCCCATAGTGGGCTACCTTGGACTGGGTCACTAGGCCACCTGCATTTTCCTTCCTTTAAAATGTTCCTAATATAGGCTGCTGAGTCAGGTATTGCACCAAGGCTAAAATTTGCCAGCCCTTGCCTAGCAGACATCGTCAAAAAATACAATTGTAGTTGAGACCAAACACCAGAATGGAGAAGAAATGTGATCTATGCGACTTTTACTAAGTAAAGATTGTTGGTGCCATACGGGTTGTTATAGTACTTCAGAAACTGCTGATCTCTTGGGATATTTACACACAACAGTCTCTAGAATTTACAGAGAAAGGTGCTCAAAACCAGAGCGGCAGAATAGCCATCCTGGTTCAAGCTGACAGCAAGGCAAGAGTAACGCAATTAACCATTGGTGGTATGCAGAAGAGCATTGCTGAATGCACAGCACATCCAACCTTTAAGTGGATGCATTACAGCAGTAGAAGACCACACAGCACTCTTGTGACCGGCACACAATATACAGTACCCTATTGACCGCCACACAACATAGCACCCTTGTCACCGCCACACAATGCATAGCGAATGCCTGCCTGTTGCTCTCCAAGGACAGGACCAACTGGTTAGCCATTCTCTCTGCTTTCATGCAGTCACAATATAGATCAAGATGTGTGTATATATATATATATATATATATATATATATATATATATATATACACACATATATATATACACACACACTAATATATATATATATATATACATAGCCCAAGCTACCCCTTTATTTCCTGCTTTGGCCCCTGTCTTTAGGCTATACACGCAGCCTAGGGAGGCATGACCACTTTGAACCCCCAAGATTGTGCATTGAGCTCCAGGAAAAGCTGTAGCCTAGAGATGTCTGCCGCACAGAGCAATAGGAAGTTATTTTTCTTCTCATTCAGTACCCGAAATCAATCCAGCCCTCATGGGCCCCACCTACTAACCAATGCTGGACCCTGGGCCCGCGCTTTGGTTCTTTGTATTCACCCTTCCCTACATTGGCACAACTGACTGTAATTATCGAAAACTTTTAGCATTTGCTAATCTAAGTTCATCCCCTTTCCACATGTCAGGCGAGATAAAAAATCAAAAAAGAGGGTGTCAATTTTTTCAAGTTGAGAAACTAGCCAGGACCAGCTGACATTACGAAAGTAACGGGCTTTAGTACATCACCTTCTGTCAGGGCCGGATTAAGAGAATGGAGGCCCCTGGGCTAAGGGGGCCTCCATTCCCCCGTGAGGGCCCCCCCCGTGAGCCGAGCCGACCCCAAGGCACTTACCTTCTTTTCCTGCCATTGCAGTACTTCCCAGTCGCGCTGTACGCTCTTTACTAAGGAGATCTCGTTAGAGTGAGACTTACAAGATCTCCTCAGTAAGGAGACTTCAGCGCTCCGGGTAAGGACCGCAGTGAAAGTGCTCAGCAGCACTGATCGCTCCGGGGGCGCCTCCGCCCCCGACCGATCAATACTGCTGCTGAGCACTTTCAAGGGCCCCCTGGATGCCCGAGGCCCCTGGGCTGTAGCCCACTTAGCCCTATGGTTAATCCGGCCCTGCCTTCTGTGTGTTTAATAATGTCTTTTTATTACATTTTAACTTTTATTTCACAATGAAATTTGCTCTGGATATGCTGTGCAAAAGGGGAACTATGACATTAAAAAAACCTGTACTATTCATTATCCAAAACTCTACTTGCATAGTGCTCCTGTAAACATGTATTTAAATTTAGCTTTCACCGGAAAAAAATCCTGTTATTACTTATAAAGACTAAGCATGGTATTATTGCTAATAATATATAATTCACGCATGTTAGTAGCATTCTCTAGGATCGTCTGATATTCCTGACATTGAAACATTGAAAAACATTTGTGAAGATTGATTTTCACATTTTGTGCTATGTTGTAATTGCTTCAAATAACTCTCTTTCCCCTGTTTCTAATTGATCTAAATTTCAAAATCACAATCTATATCATGATCAGTGTCTGATTCTGAAGACTCAGATATAATAATAATTCAGTATATTTTATAGCCATTCTGTTCAGTTGGCTAATACATCTTTGATTCATTATATTTGTATTAAATTTCATGTTTTATGTTTTGTTTTGTTTTTCTTATAATAATATGTATTCATTATTTTCCTTGTACAGCATAACCATATATATTTTGTGTCCTTTATTCATTATACACATAGGCAAACCGAGGGGGGTTTCCTAGTGCCCAGAAACCCCCTCCAAGCCTGGGGCACTGTATAATTGAGATGGCTGGACCCAGCTCTGCTTGAAAAGGGAGAGCTGTGTGCACTTAACAGTAGTGCACGCAGCATTGCCCTTGTATATTATTGGGATAGGAAGAGTTGGACAGCAGCCAAGCACTATCTAATATTATAGCCACACCCCCATGCATGCTGGCCATGCCCACTGGTGGCGTGGTGTGGAAACCCCCCTTTACAAATCCTGCGTTTGCCCCTGATACAGTACACTAAAACAAGAACTTTATCGACAGTTTTATGAAATAAAACTACCTTTGGTGTTTATCTACATAACTTGACCTCAGTTAGAATTTTAGAAAAGCATAATATTAATTTGCAGAAGAGGGTTATGAGTAATCAAACAAAGAAATTTAAATTATTTATTGATTATGCTTCTCAAATTAAATGATGATTAACTATAATTGGCTGAAAAAGTTGTGGCTAAAAGGTCATTGTCATTTTGTAATTGTCACCATAATGTCCTTCTGTGCAAACTGCCTGCTCCTGGATACTCCAGGGGGTATATTTTCTAAACTGCGGGTTTGAAAAAGTAGAGCTGTTGCCTATAGCAACCAATCAGATTCTACTTACCTTTAATTTAGTACATTCTACAAAACGACAGCTAGAATCTGATTGGTTGCTATAGGCAACATCTCCACTTTTTCAAACCCACAGTTTAGCAAATATACCCCCAGATCTACAGTATCATAAACTAGGCTGTTGTGCGTTCTTATCTAGGTATATGAAAACAGACAATGTCACATAATCTTATTATGACTTTCCCTATTGTCAGCTTGGGTTATGAAGAATTTGCCAGTAAGCCCTGTAATAAGGGGTCACTACAGAATTGAAAATAACATAATCTGGGATAGTTTCAATTCATCATGACTTCCACCCAGATTGTATTCAAAATTTATCATGAGTTACGATTGGATTTCACTACTGTCAGAACTACACTCAAATTTTGTGCTCTTTTTTTAAAAACACAACTTGTGTGCGCCCATAGTAATTATCAGGCCCATAGTTTCACCTTTGGCTAAAAACAGATCTTTCATCACATGGTGCATTTTATATGGGAGAAAGGTAAAAAAAAAGCATCTACATTTACTAAACTAAAAAATAACATATTTATTAAAATAAACAAATGGGAGCATTAAGTGTCAGAGAGGCCATCAAACTTACCAGAGGTGAGCCCAAAACTAAGTGGGCCCCAAAAACATATTTGAATCAGTAAAATCTTGATAAAAGTTACATTCTTGTACAAAATAATTATTCAACGGACGTTCAAAACATTAAGTGCATACTTGCCAACTTTTCCCCGTTGGCTTCAGGGAGATCCTGGGGTAGGTGGGTGGGGCTTGAGGAATCGCATCATTTTGGCACTGCCCCCTAAAAGATTGTCACAATTTTGGCCAATTACAACCAGGGGCGGGGCTAAGATGCAGTGATACTTCCGTCACTAAGCCCCGCCTCCCGCCACTTATTTATTGCAGGCGCGAGAACCGGGAGGTTGCCCTGCTCTCCCGGGAGCCCGGGAGGTCCCCCAGAAATGTGGGAGTCTCCCGGACATTCCGGGAGAGTAGGCAACCTTGCGGTAAAGAAAAGTGCCTTATGAATCTCTAGAGACTGAAGTATCTTTTACGTTTCTGTCTCCATTACTGAAGTCATGTTCTCTTACCTGTCAGTCTTTGATTAAATCTTGGTCTCCATGAAAATGGCCACCTCCATAGGCATCAATACATGGATATAGGACACAAATTCTGAACTGTGTCATCATGCCACAGATGGCGAAGCCAACCACGTCTTGTACTGGCTCAGCATCAGGGAAAATGCCAGACTCTTCAGGGAGTGAGGGAGATCAGCCCTATTTCAGGGAGTCTCCCTGACATTCAGGGAGAGTTGACAAGTATGTTTAATTGATTTATGTATACTGTGTATTCAGGGGATCTCTCTCCCTTCTGATGCTATATAATGTAACCTTAGGTGCATTTAACCAAGGGGGATCAGGAGAGAGAGCCCCCTGAATAAGCAGTTTAAATCAATTAATGTTTTGAAAGTCTAAAATTTAAAGACGGTTGTCTTATATTTTGGAACTGGTTTGGTATACAATGAAAATATAAGATCAGTGTATAGCACCGAGATGAACTAATAAAGATGGAGAATTAAGGAATTACCCAACCGCGTCCCACTTATCATCATCATCATTTATTTATATAGCGCCACTAATTCCGCAGCGCTGTACAGAGAACTCATTCACATCAGTCCCTGCCCCATTGGAGTTTACAGTCTAAATTCCATAATATAGACACACACTCACACACATAGACATATAAATACAACAGAAAGGTAGAGACTAGGGTCAATTTTTGATAGCAGCCAATTAACCTACCAGTAAGTTTTTGGAGTGTGGGAGGAAACCAGAGCACCTGGAGGAAACCCACTCAAACACAGGGAGAACATGCAAACTCCTCACAGATAATGCCATGGTCGGGAATCGAACTCATGACCCCAGTGCTGTGAAGCACAAGTGCTAACCACTAGGCCACTGTGGTTATATTATGGTCCCCGCGACAGGGTTTGATCTTCTTAATTCTTCATTTATTGTTCTTTGCTATACTTTCATCACTTTATATTTTTTTAATATTTCGCCAACATTTACCTGAAATATAATTAAACTATTTTAAGAGTAATAATTAAAGTTTGTTTTCTTAACGAATAAAAGTAACAAAATTTGCACACTAGTGGACCGGAGTGATCTTTTGTATTTCTCTCTCCAATGCTAGTCTTTAAGTTATATCTATATATTTTTTTGGAAGAGCACCCCCTCAGGTATTCTCATAACGGTCGTTTCTGAGGTTCTAATAAAGAGAAGGGTCCCGGTCCTAGTGCGGAATCACATATATAACTTTATTCCTTGTCACTCGTAAACTAGCACTCACTAAATTCCAGTAATCACTCGAGTGGACAGGTCACTGCCGCCCACGCGATCTGCGCACTCACCTCTTCAAATTCCCTGTGCTGTTGTGAACATTTTAATGATGTGATCAATCATCGCCCACTTCCAATATGGTGGCACGCCTATGAGCGGATGATCCTGTACTTTGACCTTAGTAAAACTCACCTTAAAAAATACATTCATTTTAGCAGGTTGCAATCAATGTTCAATATTTTCAACAACTCAAATACAAATGAAACAGATGTTCAACTCCGAATTACTTTGCAACTTGATGTGAAGAAACAACTTTGTATATTGCTACCTTTCGAACCAAAGTGACCATTAGTTCTAGCTGAACACCACATCAAATAGAGAGCCATGATGCTACCCAAATAAAATGACCTGAGCAGGAAAATAATTCCTCATGTTTTATTTCCTGTGAAGGATTTTAAAGTGGGATAATTGTTGTGGTGTGAAGTTCACATAACTTAAGTGAAGTAATTCCTCGGAATACATGATCTTCACCGCACTGCGTTAGGAGGATGAAATTGCTCAAGTTGAAAGGAAATCTCATTTAAAGGTTTGACTGAGTTTTCTAATGTCATTTCTCACTTTATGTTAAACGGAAAATTGTTTCAAGGAAAGTTTAAACTTATATTTATAAAAACTGGATGACATGGGTTTAAAGCCACTCTTGTACTTTTTATATAAGTCAAAACCTGCTCAAAACTCAAAAACTAAACTATATTCCTGAAATGTATTGATGATGCTATTGTTTTCTAGTGAAAAGATAGGCTGCATTCTCATAAATATTACACTCTGGGCCTGATTCAGCAGCAGGACGCAAGTCCATTTGCGTGACATAGCTCTGCGCATGCACCAGAATGTGACTTGCGCCAGTGAACGCAACTGCATGCAATTCACGTCCGAACACAGCTGACACGGCTGGCGATGACTTGAAGGACAGAATGGGGATTAGAAGTGGGGGTCGGATCTCGGCAATGTACAGTAAGGGCGTGCCAAAGGCGTGCTAACGCAGATGCGGCAGATCCAAGTTCAGGGTATCTCTTAAGTACATGTTTTTTATCCGTATCATTTGCATATCATTTTATAGCGATGAATACATACGTATACATGCCACTAGACAGTACAGAACATGAGTTTGCAGGTAACAAAAACTAGACAAATGCATTTTATGAACAGTATGCATTAAGAACATCCTGAATTATGTATTCAATAAAAAAAAATGAAACATATATTTTATCTTTGATTATAGTAATAAGAGTTGTTAATTTATTCTATAGAATATTATTTTTTGCATGTGTTCTGATGGGTGTTTATGTTGCACATATATATGTGTCTATCCTGGAGTGTGTTCTCTCTGTCTGCATACGGCAAGTAAGGTATAGCCAGAGCTTACTTATACCTGGGTTCAAATGGAAACCTTTCTTGAGATCCGTTTTGATTTGAATACAGTCGTACGTGCGCACAAGTTAAGTGAATATTTTTTAAGAGCAAGTTGTATTCACATAAGTTCTGATTCATTAAGGGAAGTAAAGAAAAAAAAAAGGAGTAACTTTGTACCTTGGCAAATCCATGTTGCATGTCAGGGGGAGGTAAATTTAAAATGTGGGGACAGATTTAAAGTTGGGGTAGGGCATGTCCTAGATCAACTTTAAATTTCAGTGTAAATATAAAGCTATCAAGTATGTGTGTGCTACATGAAAAAACAGACAGTATTTAACTTATATGCAAAATGATAAACTAATTTGCACCCCTTGCAGCGTAACATGGTTTTGTCCAGGAGCAAATTTACTCATTTTCTTGCTTTGCTCTCCTAATGAATCAGACCCATAGTGTTCGAAGGTGAATTAGGGCCCCTGTGTTGAAATACTATTTTAACTAGTACTATCCCAAAATTATATTTCCAGTTAATGTAAGGTCCCTAAAGGAGATGTGCCTCACAGGGCGACTACCTCCTAATACCTCCGAATTTACCACGATCCGCGTGGATGACTGGATCCCACCTCGGTCCCGGTTTGGGTTTTCTCCGGACGCCCGCAAGTAACGCCTAAGAGGGAAACACACAGTTAAACCGAGTCTACCAAGTAAGGGCTGTCCGAGACTACGGCAAAGCACAAGGACACGGTCAGTCCAAACTCCTTGCCGCCTCCTCAGTTTATTCTTGCCAAGACGCGGGGGACTACAGGCACTGAAGGCCAAGACTAATCCGAGGACTAATCCCGCCTCAAGTGCCTCACACACCTGCCGGTGAGGGCCTAACCGAAAGGGGGAATCGAGCGTGATACTCACCGGGACACTCCCACTTCCGATCCGGTTCTCCTGCACCTTCCCGACTCCTGCGGATGACAAGACACACAGCCTCCCTCTACGCTCTCCGTGAACTAAGATGGCACCCACAAACTGGACTAACTACAAACGGCGACCCGACCCTAACAACGTTCTAATGGTCGGCAACGCAACTACGTCAAACACTAGGACTACTAAATGTGGTGCACTAACGGAACTAATAGTTACACGCTACGGGGAACACCAGCCGGTGTTCACAGCCTAAACCGGAGGGCGGTTCCTAACCCCCTCACCCAGGTCTTACCAAGAAGCTGCCTTCTTGCTATGGAGTCACACACAGGCCCTAAGTACGGGTTCTTTAAGCCCGGCTGAGGCTCAGTAAAACAGCACACTAACCCGCGGGCCGACTGCCGCACGGAACAGCCGATCGAACTGAACCGCCCGACTGCCTGTACTCGGGTATCTCACACGTGTCCCTTCGTCCGGAACCACAGGTCCACCTGCACGGAACCGGCCTTGAGGACCCTTGATCAGAACCACGGCCGCCCCTGGAACTGCCTCAAGGTGTGCTGTACTGCCACCAACTCACTCAGCCACCCCCCTCTGGGTACCAGTGTGACCCCGGGGACCTAAGGGACAGGGAAACTACATGTGTTCTCCCCTGACTATGTGTATGCTGTTACTTACACTTGTCCCCACACAGCACGGGTTAGCACAGGAAAACCACAGGAAACAAGAGCCTACCTTTAATGGGGGCCTGACGTCTTGCCCCTGGACACAGTTAGGAAGCACACCAAAATACTGTAATGTAAACTACACTCGCCACACAGACAGAATAAATAGATACAGTCTACAGTACTTTGCCGCTACTTACCCGAACACACCGCTGCTAGCCAACCAGCAGGTTGCTACAGCACCACGGGAGCCTACGCTCGACCGTACCTCCTAACCACGTGTGCTCACCTCACACAGGACCGCGCCTACTCTCACGAGGCTCCCACGCCTCTACCTCACACCACCAGGGCCTTAGGCCCTACACACCATGGGTCTCTGCCCAGCTACACACAGAGCCTTCTGCTCTGACTAATGGGCCTCAGCCCCCTCTCTAACCCAGGGCTCTGAGCCCACTCACTAGGGCCTTGTGCCCTACTGCCTAGGGGTCCTAGCCCCTGCCTGAGGCCTGTGGCCTTCCTTACTAACTGAGGGCCTTGTGCCCTTAATAGGAGATGGGCTACCAGCCCCTAACTAGGCCCTATGGCCTTCCTATGGCCTCTAGGCCACTAACTACCTAAGGGCCTTGTGCCCTTGTACCTGGGGCTCAGAGTCCCCCTCTCTAATCTAACAGGGGCTTGTCCCCTTTATATAGATATACTAATGGCCTACTGGCCCACTACCACGTTGGGGCCTAGTGCCCAGGTCCCTGGGCCTTGTGCCCCTACTATAGAGTGCCAACGGGCCTTGTGCCCGACTTTATTGTATGTACTGCGGGCGTGGGCCCGGGAGAGGAGTTGCCTGGCAAGGCCTTACCTGGGGCTGTCTTCGGGGAGCTTCTCCTGGACTCCTTCCCCGCCTGCCGCTGCTTCTCTGCTCTGCCGCCGGCTTCTGCTTTTGATCCCGCCGGTCTTCAGGCAGCAGAGGCGCTCTTAGCCCTAACAAGGGCTCTCTGCCGCCACTGCTGGTCTCCGCTGGCTTGTCTTCTGGTCTTGATCCCGCAGCTCTCCGCGACACGTCCTCTTCTGACTCTCTCCGCCGTCGAACTGAACATGGCGGCGCGCGCGCCGACTTAAATAGTCGGCGCCGCGCTAGCGTCATCACGTAGCGTCGACGCGACGCCACGTGATGACATGGCGGGCCCGGATTGGTCCGTCGCCATGTTTCTTTTTGAAATGGCCGGGAGGTGAGCCCTGATTGGCTCACCGTCCCGGCTGAACGGAGGGGACCGCCGCCCGAGGGATGACGACGGCCCCGGACAGGTAAGTCCTCTACATTTCCCCCGTTTTTAATGTCGGCAGTCCCTGCCGACAAAACCCTGGTCCACACGAAATCCGGGTCAGTATAACGTCCTCCAGGCTGGCCCAAGTTTGGCCGCTGCGATCTTCTGGGTTGAAGCGGCGGTGTCGGAAGGTCCAGGTCCACTGGAGTAGCATCTGGAGTAACAACGTCGTTGGCGGTCATTGGTGCCCACCAATCCACCCCCGTCGGGGCGGGTATAGGATCTGGCTCACTTCTCTCCTGGACGTCGGAAGGCAAATCCAGAAAACCACAGGGACGTAACATATTCCGATGTAGCACCCGCGGTCTTCCAGTCCCTTCCGCAGGAACCACCTCATACAAAGGAAGGTCAGGAGCCATGCGCCGTTGCACTACATGTGGCAACACTTCCCACCGATCGCTGAGTTTATTTCCCAACCTCTTAACTCTTATCAGTACCCGCTGACCCACTACGAAGGGGGAAGCCGTGCTGTTGGTTGGCCCGTGATGGACTTTGGACCGTAGCTGCCCCCTCACCACGTCCCCGGCAATCTTCAGCTTCCTCTTCTGCTCGGTCACCCAGCCGCTGGGAGTCCATCTGTCCGCTTCTTCGGGGACGGACAAGTCCAAATCACGCCACTCCCTTCCAGGCCGCCCAAACAAAAGGAAGTATGGGGTATAACCGGTGGTACTATGTACCCGGTTATTGTATACCCACACCAAGTCCTGCACGTACTCCGGCCAGCGGTTCTTTTGCCCAGCCTCCAGAGCCCTGAGCATTTGCAGCAAGGTCCGATTGAACCTTTCACAGGCGCCATTACCTTGAGGGTGATAAGGAGTGGTCCGGGACTTCTGTACCCCATAAGTGTCACACAGACCCTCCATGAGGCGTCCCTGAAAACAGGCTCCCTGATCCGAGTGAATTCGCTCCGGGCACCCATACCTCCGAATGAAGTGCTCCACTATGGCGCGCGTAGCTGCTTCCGCCGTCTGATTTCGTGTGGGCACAACGACGGTGAACTTTGTAAAGTGGTCGGTCATGACCAACGCGTAGCTATGACCACTACTTGACTCCCCAACCAGGACGTAATCAATCATAAGCAGCTCCAATGGTCGCCCCGTCTGAATGGTTTGCACGGGCGCATGCTGCTCTCCAGCCTTACTTACCCCACATCGTGGACAGGCTCGGCAGACCTCTTCCGCCAACGCCTTGGCGCCAGGTACGCAGTACTGTCTGCGTAGCCATTGATGGGTCTTGGCCGCCCCGAGATGAGCGCCTTTTTCATGGGCTTCCAGTACCAAGTCCCGCGCCATGGACTCAGGCACCACCACCTGCCATACAGGACGGAGCTCTTGCTCCAGGTAGGCTCGGCGAACTAGCACCCCTTCCCTCACTGCCAGTTGATCCCATCTGTGCAATAGCCGTCGTCCGGCTATGGACAGTCGACGCCGTTCTTCACTAGAGGGCCAATGTCCCTGTTGCTTCCATCGGCGGACACACCGCAATGGAGCATCCTGAGCCTGCCGTTCGGCCCAATCTACGGTCGTCTTGGGCACACTCAGAGCACAAACAGGAGATGTCAACTGGGTCAGATCCGGGATCTCCTCCCCTTCTCTGTCCTCATCACTAGGCCCCTCCGGCCCTTGCAGGGGATAACGGGACAACGCATCCGCATTTCCATTAGCCTTTCCGGGTCGATACCGGATCTTATATCCGAACTTGGCCAACCGAGCCATCCAGCGCTGTTCCAGCGCCCCTAACTTGGCCGTGCCCAAGTAGGCCAAGGGATTGTGATCGGTCACTATGTCGAACTCAGCGCCGGTCAAGTATTCCGTGAACTTTTCGGTTACTGCCCAAACCACTGCTAACAACTCCAGCTTAAAGGCACTGTAATTATCGGGGTTTCTTTCTGAATCCCGCAGGCTCCGGCTTCCGTAGGCAATGACCCGTTCTTTGCCGTCTTGGACTTGTGCTAGCACGGCCCCCAGGCCCTTGAGACTTCCATCAGTATACAGAACGAAGGGCTTTTCGAAGTCAGCGTACGCCAGCACTGGAGCCGTCGTCAGGTCTTCTTTGAGCGTCATGAAAGCCTTTTCCTGAGCGTCTCCCCAGGTTATGGCTTGATTCTTAGCCGTAGTGGCAACGCCCCTCAATAATTCGTGTAGCGGGCCAGCCACCTTCGCGAAGTCTTTGATGAATCTCCGATAGTAGCCCACTAACCCCAGAAATGCTCTCAGTTCCGTCACCGTTCGAGGGATCTTCCAGTCCAACACCGCAGAAACCTTATCCGGAGTGGGGCTCACCCCATCCCGGGACACAATATGTCCCAGGTATTCCAACCGAGATTTCAGAAGATGACACTTTCGCGGCTTCAACTTCAGGCCGAACTTCTCCAAGCGCTGTAGGACGACGTCGAGACGATCCAGATGTTCCTTGACCGTGGGAGCGAAGATGATGATATCATCCAAATAGATCAGGAGAGCGTCGAAGTTCAGGTTTCCCAGACATCTCTCCATTAACCGTTGGAAGGTGGCGGGAGCATTAGTGAGCCCAAACGGCATCCTACAGAACTCAAACAGACCCATTGGTGTGATGAAGGCCGTCTTCGGCCGGTCCTCTGCCGCCACTGGTACTTGCCAGTATCCGCTGGCAAGATCCAGAGTGGAGAAATATCTCGCCTTTCCTAGCGCAGCTAGCGACTCCTCAATCCTGGGCAATGGATACGCGTCGCGGACAGTACAACTATTCAACCGCCGATAGTCCACACAGAACCTGATAGCGCCATCTTTTTTTCGTACTAAGACGATAGGAGCTGCCCACGGGCTCTTACTTTCGGTAATCACGTGGCTATCCAACATCTGCCTAATCATCAGCTTGACCTCTTGGTACAACTTGGGCGGGATTGGCCGATATCTCTCCCTAATGGGCAGACTGTCTCCGGTACGGATATTATGTTCCAGTTCCTCCGTGTACCCAAAATCCTCTTCACTTCGGGAGAACACTTTCTGTCTGGCCCACAATATCTGCTGTAAACGGGTAACATCTCGAGGCTCGATCCCTTCCAAGGAAACATCCATTTGTTCCAAAATGGTGTTGCCGTTCCACTCGCGGGACAGGCTATCGTCACCCTCCACCTGGACCGCCAGGCCCCCTTGTTGTCCTGACGCGGGTTTGAGACGTATCTGCCGGTCATCTCCAATCTGTTCTGCTTCTACGGCGATAACTCGAGCGACAGTCGTACCAGGCCCCATCGTCTGAGTATGGTCCTGCACATTACATAACCGCACGGGTACCCTTCCTCGATGTACCCTGGCCAACGCACGGGCTACAAGAGGTCCTTCCGCCGTTCGTTCCGGACTGACCGGTTCCACCAACACCACTCTTCCCTCTAATCTCCGGTTTGTCCTCACTTCCATATATTGCAGCACCTCCTGACCAGGGGGTACTTCGACCGTCTGTCGATAGTTGGTCCGTAGGTAGCCAAGGAGCTCCAGTCCCGACTCAGTCGGTTCTTCATCATACCGTCGTACCATTCTCTGGAAAACCTGCTGCACGGGCCGGGGTACGTCCAACTCTCTCCAGTATCGAGCCCCTTTGGCGTGGAATAAGGCCTGATCCAAATTTTGTAGGGCGTTCATCCCCAGGATCACCGGGCCATGACGAAGCTCTTTTCCACCAACCACCAGAATGCCCTTCTTTCCCAAGGTCTGTCCGCATACTTCAATTTCCAACCAGACTACTCCCACGACAGGGATGGGCAAATTGTTGGCGGCGGTCAGCTTAATCCACGTTTGGGCCCGGCTCTTCTGCAGGTGAGCGTAGTTTTCCAGGAAACACCGCTCCGACATAGTGGTCACCTGAGACCCCGTATCCAGCAGACACTGTTGTGGTTTACCCCCTAACGTGGCTACTACGGTAGGGCACTCCCCCACCAAATCAGCAGAGTTGGTGAAGTTGGGGTTTGCCCCCATCTCCCCCGCGGGTGGCCCTTTCACCGCGAGGGACTCTAGTTTAACGGTGCCTGGTTTGGAGGTTCGGGACAGTTTCGGGCATAATGTCCCACGCGTTGACATCTCCAGCAGCGAACGCCCGGTCTTGGGCCCTGCTGGGACCTGGGGGCGCTTCGCCGTTCCTCCATAGGTCCCCCTTCACTTCGGCGATCCCTCGGCCGACGGACTTCCTGCCGCAGTTGGGCGACTTCTTCCTTTATGGCTAAGAGAGCTTCCTTTAGATCTTTCACACAACTCTCCAACGGTTGGGCCTCTGCTTCGGATGGGCTACTGGTGAGCAGGACTTGCTGGGGCGCTACCGCATAAGGCCCGTAGTGATCATCTCTGTCCCGGGACACAGCCTCCGCTTGTATTTCCTGGAACGCCAGGTGAGGTTGGTCCCGCACCTTGTCCAGTAGAATGTGCCGGAGTGGCACGTTCCAGAGCCCCAGGGCAAATTGGTCTCGCAGTAGCACATCCGAGTCTCCCATGGCGGCCGACCCCCGTGGGTCTCTCTGCCAGAGTTCTCCCGCCAATTCTAGGAGAGCGTTGCCAAACTGGGTTAGACTCTCGTCTTCTCTCTGCACACGCCCGAAGAACCTCTTCCTCAGAACTGCCGCAGAGGAGGTGTCACCGTACAATCCTCCCAAGATTTTGAAGATGGCGTCCAGGGTGTCCCTATCTGATTTGGGTCGAAGAAGAACCGTCTTCCTGGCATCCCCTTCCAGGGCGTTCAGAGCCAGCTCCACCTTCATGGCACCGGTGATATGATACAACCGGGCAGTGCCATGCAGCCGTTCCTGCCAGTCGGCGAAAGCAAGATTCTTTCCATCGAACTTCGGCAGGTGGGACAACGCGGCACCCACGGCCATCACATTAGGCGGGTTGCGCTCGGGGGGAGGCGTGGTTGGTCGTGAATCCGTCATCACGAACGCGGATCCTGCCGACTACGCCAAAATGTAAGGTCCCTAAAGGAGATGTGCCTCACAGGGCGACTACCTCCTAATACCTCCGAATTTACCACGATCCGCGTGGATGACTGGATCCCACCTCGGTCCCGGTTTGGGTTTTCTCCGGACGCCCGCAAGTAACGCCTAAGAGGGAAACACACAGTTAAACCGAGTCTACCAAGTAAGGGCTGTCCGAGACTACGGCAAAGCACAAGGACACGGTCAGTCCAAACTCCTTGCCGCCTCCTCAGTTTATTCTTGCCAAGACGCGGGGGACTACAGGCACTGAAGGCCAAGACTAATCCGAGGACTAATCCCGCCTCAAGTGCCTCACACACCTGCCGGTGAGGGCCTAACCGAAAGGGGGAATCGAGCGTGATACTCACCGGGACACTCCCACTTCCGATCCGGTTCTCCTGCACCTTCCCGACTCCTGCGGATGACAAGACACACAGCCTCCCTCTACGCTCTCCGTGAACTAAGATGGCACCCACAAACTGGACTAACTACAAACGGCGACCCGACCCTAACAACGTTCTAATGGTCGGCAACGCAACTACGTCAAACACTAGGACTACTAAATGTGGTGCACTAACGGAACTAATAGTTACACGCTACGGGGAACACCAGCCGGTGTTCACAGCCTAAACCGGAGGGCGGTTCCTAACCCCCTCACCCAGGTCTTACCAAGAAGCTGCCTTCTTGCTATGGAGTCACACACAGGCCCTAAGTACGGGTTCTTTAAGCCCGGCTGAGGCTCAGTAAAACAGCACACTAACCCGCGGGCCGACTGCCGCACGGAACAGCCGATCGAACTGAACCGCCCGACTGCCTGTACTCGGGTATCTCACACGTGTCCCTTCGTCCGGAACCACAGGTCCACCTGCACGGAACCGGCCTTGAGGACCCTTGATCAGAACCACGGCCGCCCCTGGAACTGCCTCAAGGTGTGCTGTACTGCCACCAACTCACTCAGCCACCCCCCTCTGGGTACCAGTGTGACCCCGGGGACCTAAGGGACAGGGAAACTACATGTGTTCTCCCCTGACTATGTGTATGCTGTTACTTACACTTGTCCCCACACAGCACGGGTTAGCACAGGAAAACCACAGGAAACAAGAGCCTACCTTTAATGGGGGCCTGACGTCTTGCCCCTGGACACAGTTAGGAAGCACACCAAAATACTGTAATGTAAACTACACTCGCCACACAGACAGAATAAATAGATACAGTCTACAGTACTTTGCCGCTACTTACCCGAACACACCGCTGCTAGCCAACCAGCAGGTTGCTACAGCACCACGGGAGCCTACGCTCGACCGTACCTCCTAACCACGTGTGCTCACCTCACACAGGACCGCGCCTACTCTCACGAGGCTCCCACGCCTCTACCTCACACCACCAGGGCCTTAGGCCCTACACACCATGGGTCTCTGCCCAGCTACACACAGAGCCTTCTGCTCTGACTAATGGGCCTCAGCCCCCTCTCTAACCCAGGGCTCTGAGCCCACTCACTAGGGCCTTGTGCCCTACTGCCTAGGGGTCCTAGCCCCTGCCTGAGGCCTGTGGCCTTCCTTACTAACTGAGGGCCTTGTGCCCTTAATAGGAGATGGGCTACCAGCCCCTAACTAGGCCCTATGGCCTTCCTATGGCCTCTAGGCCACTAACTACCTAAGGGCCTTGTGCCCTTGTACCTGGGGCTCAGAGTCCCCCTCTCTAATCTAACAGGGGCTTGTCCCCTTTATATAGATATACTAATGGCCTACTGGCCCACTACCACGTTGGGGCCTAGTGCCCAGGTCCCTGGGCCTTGTGCCCCTACTATAGAGTGCCAACGGGCCTTGTGCCCGACTTTATTGTATGTACTGCGGGCGTGGGCCCGGGAGAGGAGTTGCCTGGCAAGGCCTTACCTGGGGCTGTCTTCGGGGAGCTTCTCCTGGACTCCTTCCCCGCCTGCCGCTGCTTCTCTGCTCTGCCGCCGGCTTCTGCTTTTGATCCCGCCGGTCTTCAGGCAGCAGAGGCGCTCTTAGCCCTAACAAGGGCTCTCTGCCGCCACTGCTGGTCTCCGCTGGCTTGTCTTCTGGTCTTGATCCCGCAGCTCTCCGCGACACGTCCTCTTCTGACTCTCTCCGCCGTCGAACTGAACATGGCGGCGCGCGCGCCGACTTAAATAGTCGGCGCCGCGCTAGCGTCATCACGTAGCGTCGACGCGACGCCACGTGATGACATGGCGGGCCCGGATTGGTCCGTCGCCATGTTTCTTTTTGAAATGGCCGGGAGGTGAGCCCTGATTGGCTCACCGTCCCGGCTGAACGGAGGGGACCGCCGCCCGAGGGATGACGACGGCCCCGGACAGGTAAGTCCTCTACATTAACTCAGATAACTAGCTGGGAAACCATTTACTAAAGGAAATTGCATTCCAAGAAGAAATAATGTTTTTGGCATTACTATGTAAGTCTCTTTGAAAAAAATAATTTTCTTTTTGGTACATTGTTGGATCCAGAGGTATATTTCTGTGCTGCTGTAGCTTTCTAGTTATATTATTCTCATTCTACACTTTACTGTCCCTGATCATCTCGCAGTTGCCTTCTATTGTGTCTATTCAACTAAATTTAAAAAATTGATTACTGCATTTATTTTTTTATTTTTTCCATGCTCATCCAAAATCTGCAAGTTTGCCTTCTCGTGTTTAGAAGTATTTTTGTCCATTTTGTCAAAGAATATTGCCTTTTGCTTATACTTGAAGGATAAAATTATAATATTTAATGTTAATATAATAAACATTTAATTGATTTAAGTCAAATATTAAGCAGTGTGGAGGTTCTGAATTAACTTACAAAATGTGTAAATATCAGTGATCTCTAATGGTAGGCAGCATCATCATAATTTATATAGCGCCACTGATTCCGCAGCGATGTACAGAGAACTCATTCACATCAGTCCCTGCCCCATTGGAGCTTACAGTCTAAATTACCTAACATACACACACAGAGAGAGAGACTAGGTTCAATTTTGATAGCAGCCAACTAACCTACTAGTATGTTTTTAGGAGTGCGGGAGGAAACTGGAGCACCCGGAGGAAACCCATGCAAACATGGAAAGAACATACAAACTCCACACAGATAAGGCCATGGTCAGAAATTTAACTCACAACCCCAGTGCTGTGAGGCAGAAGCGCTAACCACTTAGCCATCGTGCTGCCCACAACATGATATTTTCCTGGGGCCATTATATTATGAGATAAGAGCACCAGCCTAAACTGTAGCTTAATCATTAGATGACTGGTCAAGCGCAGATTAAGGGGGGCAAATGGGAGGGCAACATTTTATCATTTTAAGGACCACATGCTGCCACTCCTGCCCCACGTGCCACAGATCAGGACAATCAATTTTTTATTTTCAAATCAATATAATAAAGTAATTACTATTTAGGTGTATTTGATAAGGGATAGATTCATCACCTATATTGTTCATTATTTAAAACCTGAGGACACCTAGAGGAGCAGGTGATGAAGTGAATGGCACTAGAGCAACCAATCAGAGTATTAGACATTAACAGCAGCACAGATTATTCCAGATCATCCAATCCCTGCATTTCTGTGTGTAGACAAGTTGAAATACAGCCAATCCAAACACCTTACATTACATTAATAAAAGCACAGTGTACACCATTATAGGAAGATTTTGGTGACAAAACACACCTTGATAGGAAACACTAGCATGTCTCTGTATATTTTTTGGCTTATGGACACCACAATCTGTCCTTAGTTTCAGTAGAACTTCTGTCCAATATAAGCCGTCAAATTTTATTATCTTTCACCACCCAATTTAATACACAAAAATTAGCTAAAACGACTTTATTTTCAGCCTTTTTTACGGAACAAAATTGCAATTACTGAGGAATCAATACATAATGTGGAAAAACATGTTCATCAGTAACTTATTTTAGATTATACATCGTGCTTGATATTCAAGGTAATGAAAAAATCCCCAACAGACTTTTAAAAGAGAAGAACAACGAAGGTAGAACAAATAGCGTCTGCCAATAGAAAGAGACTACTGGGGTTTTGTTGTACATTCGGCATGAAAAATATTGAAAGGATATTAAATGTTATTGTTCTTTGGGGGAAGAATTGGCAAGAGTCCTTCAAATAAATACAGGAAACAATAGTCTGAAAACATTTTTGTATGCGAGGCTGCTCTGGGCAAAAAAAATGTATCTACGTAATGTAAACACGTCTAATATACATCTAGTAAATGGTTCTATTATGTTTGTGTTAATTGGTTTTATGCATGTTTATACCTCAAACTCACAAACAAATAAGCAGCCACGTCGGAGGATGATGAGGTGTCTTTGGCTTAATATGAATTCATTATGTATTAAATTGAAGATCTATGTCATAAGCCACAGCTTTGAGTAGAACATGATAATAAGAACAGCACGATCTTGCACGTGTCACATTGGCCTATTGGATGTGCTCTTTGCATCCATCCATGTAACAATTCTCATACAGTATGTGAGCGTAACAACGCTCACACTCATCACCACGGGTATGACGAGACAATCTTCTGTCGCTTTAGCCATCGGCTAAAATGGTTACACTCTTGTTCTTTACTCAACAAACAACACGTTTGACTTTCTTAAGATTACAATATAAAAGTCAAGAATTGTCATTTTCATTATTGTTAGATATTATTATCATTTATTTATAAGGGCGCCACAAGACTTCCGCAGCGCTGTACAGAATATAAACAGTAAACCATACAGTGTAAAACAAAAAATGAATAATACCAAGACTCCAAGAGCTCCTAGCATAACTAGTACAGTGACATTGGAGCAGAAGAATAAGTATAGAGACAGGAGGGAAGAGGACCCTGCTCATAAGAGCTTACATCGTAGAGGGAGGGCAAACAGACAGCAGACACAATGGGGAGTCACTGGAGGGAATCTAGCGCAAACAGAGCGAGTAAGGGAAAGAAGAGAAACGAGGAAATCAAGCATCATCATCATTTATTTATATAGCACCACTAATTCCGCAGGGCTGTACAGAGAACTCACTCACATCAGTCCCTGATGTGAGTGAGTGATCAGTCCACATCAGTTACAGTTTTAATTCCCTAACACACACACACACAGACTAGGGTCAATTTGTTAGCAGCCAATTAACCTACCAGCATGTTTTTGGAGTGTGAGAGGAAACTGGAGCACCCAGAGGAAACCCACGCAAACACGAGGAGAACATACAAACTCCTCACAGATAAGGCCATGGTTGGGAATTGAACTCATGACCCCAGTGCTGCAAGGCAGAAGTGCTAACTACTTAGCCACCATGCTGCCCAAGCATGGAGACATGGTTAGGTGGATGGCTTGTAGGCTTTGAGTAACAGATGAGTTTTAAGTGCCCATTTAAAGGTGCACAGATTAGTGGACAGCCGGATAAAGCGTGGGTGATATACCGACAAGGTGGAAACCATTAATTTACGCTTTTCCTACAAAACAGTTTGCAGTTTTGCGTGAATCCACCCCAGAATCTTCTGGCTGAGACAGCAGTCTTGGGTCACCTCATTAGAAGTACACCCCTGTCCCTCAGACTGTCAAGTTATAGATTGCACTTTTGTTATTATTACACATTACAAAAGTGCAAACCTCCTTCTCCTGCAGGATTTATGCCAATGTCACTGATATTCGAGAAAATATGCCCATCTTATGGGGAGAGTATGGCTTCCTGGTTCAAAGTAGGAACATCTTTATGAGTACAAAAGCTGAGAAAGTAAATTCACGCAGGATGAACTTGGAGCACTCCATAAAGTTTACTGAATGTGATAATAGTGCACTTTTACATTTTGAATACTCCATTTCAAGAATTATAAACCTATAAAGCCTAGAAAATACAGAAAACAAGATTTTTCTTTTTTGCCCAAGGACACTCTCGGAAACTTATGTACCATCGAAAGGATAGATAAAGGAGGAGACATCTTTACTGCAACTGTATAGTTTCATACTGCGGTATGAAAAAGAGGGATAGGCTGCGCTTCCTCCAAATATATGAAGTAGCCAAATGCGAACCTGAGAGTGTGTGGGGAATCCCTAAACTCCCAACAATGTTAGATACGTATAAAAATAGTCAGGTTCTGGGCGCTTGTAAAGGAAAGATATATCAATTTAATATGGATAGGTCCACAATACGCTCCGGCCGGAACGAGACCATTATCATTGTTTTTTACCATTATCATTGTTTTCGGCAGTGTCAATTGATGCATGTTAATTGTTTAACACATCTAAGCTGTCTCGTTCCGGCCGGAGCGTATTGTGGACCTATCCATATTAAATTGATATATCTTTCCTTTACAAGCGCCCAGAACCTGACTATTTTTATACGTTTCATACTGCGGTATAGAAGGATACAAGGTGAAATAGCCCAACACATTTTTAGATATTACAATACAAGACCTTGGTACTGTAGAACACATGGGCTGAGTGAATTCTTATAGGAGTGGATGTAGTGACTGTCCACGGACCAAAGGCTGCTCAACGAATATATCAATACAATGTAAAAGTAATTAAATACTTTTATTACTGTGCGGATTCACCAGCTGAAATGATATGTTGTCTCCTTTTAACAATGTTTTGGGTGTATTTGTTTATGGGTGAGCCACTTTTTTAGGAGCATGAAAAAGGACCACTGTCTAATATCTCAGGTACTGCCTGTACCTGACTTCTTCTAAAAAAAATGTCACAGGTGTTTATGAGGGTTTTTTTTCAATTTCATTTGAATGAGAAGAAGGAGGTTTGGGATTCCTTCCAATTAAACAATGTCCATCCACGTCCACATACCCTGCAGCTTCAATATAAGGACAGTCAAAGAATGCATATCAGTAAATATCCTCTATCACAGAAGTTGCCCTGAATTCTAGAAAGTATCAAGCTGAAAGTTTTCAAGCAGGTTTGAAAAGTGGAGATTTTGCCTATAGCAACCAATCAGATTCTGTCATTTTGTAGAATGTACTATAAATAAATGATAGCTAGATTCTGATTGGTTTTTGAAACCTGCCGGAAAACTGTCAGCTTGATACATTTGCTCCCAGGAACCCATTCCCACTTATCTTGTTAGTTTGTGTGTATCTATCAGGAGTCTGAAATGCTGGAAAAAACATTGTAAGCTATCAATTTCTATTGGTAAAGGGAAAAAAGAAGGACAGACAGGAGACCGAACAGAATCAAACTTGATGTAGGATACACTAAAAGTAACATAAAGAATCAAGGCAAGTAGAGATAGAGTTCATTAAGGGTCATAGAGGAGTTTAATGTTCTAAAATATCATGGGATCACAGTTCAATGCTTTCACTGGCAGCAATCCTGTGATATTGCTCAATATTAAACCCCTCCTATTCCTAACAGGCATTGGTCTTGTGTATGTGGAAGTGACAAAGAATTGTGCACAATTTAGCTTTAAAAAATGAACAATGTACTGTATACTGGGCCAAAAACCAATAAACACTTCAATGATCTTCATGACCAAGGTGCTTCACCCACTGGAAAAAGGCGTAATATTATATATCATATTAATTCAGGGGGTTGGAATTATGTGTAATGGTGCTACTGAACCCTAGTATTTATATTTACACCATTGGGTCTAGTTACTGTATATATATACAGTCAGATGAGAGAAACTCTTAGCTTTGATGTGGGCCCAGGGACGGTGTAATGGTACTAGATGCCATAGGCCTCTGTTTCCTTCTCAGAATTGTTCCCCCCTCCTTCTCTACATCACCTCCTTCTACCTTGTGCAGAAGGGAACCTCTATTGTGGGCGGGGGGGGTTATAGGCAGGAGAGGAGGAGCTGCTACTGACTGCTGCTCTTCTGGCTCAGTGATTGGCTGGGAGTGTGAGATCCCAACCTATCACTGACCCAGAGGAGCAGCAACCGGCAACATCTTGAGGAGTGTGTAGCAGGCAGAGCATGCTCAATTTTATTTAACTTACTCAACACATCTCTCTTTCCCATTGGCAGTCAATGATGAAGGGGTGTGAGCTTAATTTAAATCCACTGTGTGGCCGGTGTTTAGCGCCGATGCACCAGGAGAAATAAAAGAACTTTCATGTAGTCATACCTTAGGTCATCTAAAGATAGCGACTGCCCAGTGTGGCTCACTTTTCTTATATAAATTGCACAATTACCATAACTAATGTTTAAGTTAACGATAAATGAGTATGTTGGGATATTTTGGTGGCTTAAAAAGAAAGATTATACTTTTATACAGTATAAATCATACAGAATAAATTTACGTCAAAGGGATAGTGAAACATATGGGTATAATTTGTGCATGGATGCTATGATGCCTATTGATAAACATGAGTAGCAGTTACTTAATTAGAGAATTCTCCATAGTGACAGCAACATCTAAGTGGCTAATTTAGTAACATGGTGAACTATGCACCCAATACCCTACAACCTACAGCAACAAAGCAGATATTAGTATTAGAAGAAATTCTACATGTATGAATAATGAAGGAACATCGTTTGTTTGCTGCTGTTAAAACACTGCTATATAATAAAAGATAATATTATGGGTTAATCACCATCATTTTTACCATTATTGTTAAAAAGTACATAATGTTTTGTCAGCATACAACATATAATATATATATATATATATATATATATATATATATATATATATATACACATACAAGTTAACCCATGCATGATACTCATGCATTCTAGTCAAATCAAGCTACTTAAGGTGTTAAAAAGGTTCTTGTCATGCATTTGGGGCTAGGCGTTACTTCCCGACGTAAGCGCCCTTTTTTAACGTGGTTTTGTCCACATGTCACTACCTCATCCTTCATCTTCATCGCCACATCCTTAATCTCCATCGTCTTACTGTTCTAAAACCTCTCGATACACAACGTTTCTGCTAAACACCTTATCGCTGTGTTCAATCAGTTTTCCTTTAAGGGCAGTATTCATAACCTGCACTTTCACATCACTGCTTCTCCGTACTCGTGAAAATGCAACATACAATTGTCCATGACCAAACACAGGCTCTGGTAAATAAATACCCACACGGTCAAGAGTCTGAGCCCTCAACTGGTAAATTTAGCCTTTACTACCCCTCCCACTGGGGGGAAGGGGGAATGATGGAAGTTAACTGACTTCACTATTATCGTTTTTTTGTCAAATAATGTCAGTATACCAAATTTCAGGTCAATTGGATGAGCCCTCTCTGAGAAAATAGTTTTATACACACACACACACACACACACACACACACACGCCGCTAGATATATAATTACTATTAGTTATTAATATGCTAACCTTCAGCAACCTAGTCATGTTACAGTGAATGTAAGGGCCGTACAGTCATATATTGCACACACGTGATGAATTACTAAACGAATGTGCAAATGAATGAAAAAATAAAAACAAATAACAACTGCATTAATTAATAAAAACACATCAGGGCAAGGAGAATGGCGTCAAATTACTTTTGTCACAGATGAGTTCAGAGGCAATTAAAAATGTTAATATTTACCAAATATTTTAATAAATTCTTTGGAGAATATTGGAGAATATGTAAACTGTGATCAAACGGTATTTTGTTCATTTCATAACAACACAGCTACAGTCTGGCATTTTACTAAATCCAAGTAAATCTGTCTCTTATTAAAAACACACTTCAGAGACTTGCCCAGGTGTCTACTCTCCCGTTATTTGCATTGTGTTCAAATATATGAAGGGGAAAAAAAAAACAATTGGAAAAGCATGTCCTGAATTCTGTACTCAAATTTGAAATGAAATGGAAGATATGTTATCATGAACTTGAACTATAACATTGCCATATGCCACATCTTGTTTGACCTGCCCTGCATATGTGGGTGAAACACAGCATATCTGGGTCCATAGCAAAATGAGGGGGAGGGCACAGCGATTTTGTTCCACCCCCAAGAGATCACCACCCTGCTCAACTGAAAATGCGTGGGGCCAAGCTGTGGGGCTGTTTGGGACTTCACTGTGCATGTTCAGTGTCACAGAATTTCAGAGATGGCCGCTAACCGGTATTGTCGCAACTGAACAGGGAGGCGCAGAGTCTAACGTACCCCCGGTAATCACCAGGGACCTTCGCAAGGGGGTTTGGCCTTAGCTGAAGAGAGTACGCAGGTTGCGGTTCTCCAAGACAGTCACCGGTGTAGCGATAGTAGTAGACAGGCGTGTGCAGGCAGTCCAGGTCAGAGCCAACCGAGCGGTGCAGTACAGAGGGAGGATCCAGAGAGAAGTCAGGTCAAGCCAAAAACTCAAACCAGCCAGGCAACGAGGTACCAAAATGAAACACAGGGGAGTAGTCATAGGAAGCCGAGTCAGAACCAAAGAACACTGGATCAGAAGTTCAGGAAATGCTGGAGAAGGAGTGAACCAATACTCTGGCACTAGACATGTGTCAGAGGCTGCTTTATATACCCTAAGGTGCATCCTGATTGGGTTAGGGAGAATTTGGCGGTCAGACATGTTGGCTGCCGACAGGTGAGCAGAGATAGCGTACCACTGCTAGGTTGCTGAGTGTTTGCTGAGAAGGTGCAGGCGTCCGTCTCCTGCACCAAGTGTCAGTGTGGAGACGGCACCTGACACTAAGGAGAATAGAGCAGGGCCTCTAAACAGTACCACGCCATTGCCAGGTCTCCCTTACCTGGATTGAATGTATTGGATTCTGCTCTTACAAGGAATGGTATCAATAGTTATAGCAGATCAAGCAATTGGTAGGATTAATACAGGCAATTAAACTTAATACCATGTATGAGGACAAAATACCCCCTCCCCCTCTTTTAAAGTTAAATGGGCAGATGTTTCTGGGGGTTTTGCTTTTACTTGCTCTGGATCAACACATATAGAGTGTATAAAAGTTGAATAACTAAGTAGCTACTTGACATAATGAACCTTTTTTATGTTTTCTCCTCTCCATGCAGGCATTTCCTGCCTAATGAAAGGGGTATCTGTACGCAATCGGATGAAGAGGTATTTAACCATAACTCTAGTAGTTGACTGACAAATCCCAGTGTGATTCCTAATGTTGGCTCTTGTGGTCTTGGGCAGGGCTGTCTAACTGGAGGCCAGCAGTCAAGGTGTGCACCTCCAAGGTTTGTTGGCATTCACCTATCCTTAGATATTTGTTTTCAGGCCACGTACACATACAACATAAATATGACTCTGGATAAGTCATATTGTCTCAGAGTTACCAAATATAGCCTCTGTGCCACCGGGCATCTAAGGAGGGCATGCTGGGATATATCTTAGAGCCAGAGGAACTGTTGAATTGCCCCCAGCCAGTAGCTACACTCCCAGGATTCCCATGGCAGGTGAGCGCAGGGTCCGATGCTTACACAAAAAATAGATTGGCCCGATATCACTACAGTGTGTACCCTGGAACACTGAACGATTATCGTTCCAAAGCACATGAAATTGTTGATCGAGATTTTCAAACTGAACTGAAAACATTGTTCAACGATGGAACCATTGAGGCTCATACAGGCTCTGTACATGGGACAGTAAAGCAGAGTTATTCGAATAGCTGGTGGCACTGACACCATAATCCAGGACCCAGGACAGCTTGCAGCTGAGACAAAGAGCACAGATCTGAAGGTAAACGTGTAAAGTGTGTACAGATACATCGACATGCTGCTCGTGTTTTTTTTTTTGGCCCTATCATTGGTAAATAGCTAATTCTTAGAATTTTCCTGTCGTGTATATTTAGCCTTACATTGCACTAGGGCGGGGGATTTTACCAGAATAAGATTTGCATTTTACTTAGTGGAGAAGGGCGCCTTATCTAAAAAGGTCTGCATGGTATGAAGGATGTCTCTGGTGGCCTAATCAAGAAATACCTGTTACTCCAGCTAGCTGGTGGGTACAGGCAACCGAAATATCAGTGGATTCCCCGAGTACACAGTGTTTAACACAGACATAATGGGTAGTGGACACTAGTGAGAGTGTGGTGCAATAACAATAATAAATTAAAACACCTTCTCCTCCTGCACATTTTCTTAGAAAATAACAGCCGTTACATACCAGCCTCCAGACACAGACTACTGGTGCATCAAACAGGCTCTTCGAAATATTTCATCTCACCCAGTCGCAGGCATGAAGATGGACAAAGCCAGAGAAAAAATAAGCCAGCGATCGGTATAACCCATATTATATATGGAACCAGCTGCATGAAAATATAAATGCCCATATATGTATACAAAACAAAAAGACAGTTGTCAGCGCTTATCCTTTACACGGCATATCTGTGTGTATCTAGCAAAGTGAAAACATGAGGTATTGGTCATACTTACCTACTTTCTTCAGCTCCCTTCCGGGAGCCAGCCAGTGGAGGGGGGCGTGAAGGGGCGGGGTAGCCGAAATCGCGTCATTTCGGCCCCGCCCCCTGTGACGTCATGACGCAAATTGCGTCATTTGACAGCGGGGGCGGGGCCAAACGCCGCGATTCACCGGGAATCGCGGCGTTTGGGATCTAATTCTGCCCACTTCACTAGGAAGTGGGGCACTTCCTAGTGAAGTGGGCAGAATTCGGGAGATTGCCACACTCGCCCGGGAGTCCGGGAGACTCTCACAAAATGCGGGAGTCTCCCGGACATTCCGGGAGAGTTGGCAAGTATGGTATTGGTTCATAACTAATTCTGCAGCGCTGTACAGAGAACTCATTCACATCAGTCCGTGCCCCATTGGAGCTTACAATCTAAATCCCCTAACATACACACAGACCAAGAGAGACTAAGGGAAATTTAATAGCAGCCAATTAACCTACCAGTAAGTATTTTTTTGGAATCTTTATCCAGACTTCAGTTATCAACAGGGGTCAGATTGGGGAGGGGATTCATTGGCAGGCTGGTCATTAAGAGGGGATTGTTCAAAGCTGTACAACCCTTTAATAATCAGTTATGGTGCCACATTCGCTGCAATACATACTGCTTCATCAGTAAGCTGTATACAACTAAGGTAAAAATAAGTAACTATTTCTGTAGTAAAATAAAAACTGACAGCCCAGAGAGAGACTGAGCAGAAGAAGAGACAGTAAAAAATTGCTACAGCTGTAGCTCAAACAGTAAAGTAAAAACAATAATATGTAGAATTGTTTGTGCAAAATGTTTTCAACTATACATTTCTAAAGTCATATGCATATATATAAATTTAAATTATACATTCAATAAAACAATATATTTGATTATTATGATGACCCCTTTGCACAAAAATAGTTACATTCAAAATTGTATACAGTACAGTAAGTAAGGTTTTTAGGGTCTTGCCGAAAGTGAACATAAATATTATTCAAACTTGACCTGTCACCGTGAATTACACTTTTGTGATTAAATAGTGCATGTATGTTTTTTTTAAAGCTATTCGTAAAGGGGCAATTATGAACATTCCCCCCCAAAAAAACAAACACCAGATTATAGATGAAACTTTCACTTTCACTGTCCTCTAATTTCAGCTCTCGTGTTGGGGTTAAAGAGCCACTAATCAAGGTGACGACAAGGATGTTCTGAAATCATGTGAACTTGTTACATCTCTGCAGCTAATTCATTTGACTATAGCACTCTATGCTGTAATGAGCCATGACAGGTCCCATCTGTTTCAAGTGCGTAAAAAGTTCTCCAAGTGACAGAAACCATTAAACTATGATACAATTTTCGGGAGAGAATGCTACTAATAATCAATGACATTGCTAACCACAACAGGGGTTTTACTGATATGATCAAGATTGTTCATTTTCTGTCTTCTGTACATATACAAAGCGTCTTGTAAGACATCTTGGAAACCGCTACAAGTAAATATTTATACATTTTAAGCAAAGACAACATAAACCAGGGAAATTTAGTACATGCTGTACCTTTAAAAGTCTAATGCCGGGGCCATTCCTTGGATGAGACAAGGGGAGAGACTTTCATGGCTGCACAATTCTTGGAGCAGTAGAAAATAAGTATATGAATTATTTGACTATTTGGATGCAGGCAACGAATGGAAATGCCCTTGATTCACGGTGTTACTGTTAAGCTATATAAACATGCACGCAATTCACAGTTATAACATATTTCAATAGAAAAGTGGTAAAGAAATGCAGAAAGGTGGATGTAGAACAACATGGGCGCCCACTACTTAGCTACTATACAGAGGATTGCCAACGTATCTCAACAAAAACCTCTTTGAGCCTCTTACTAAGTCTGGTCACACACTATAGGGTTTTCAGCCGATTATCGGGCCCGATAATCGCATTAGTGTGTACGCTCCGACGAACGATTATTGTTCTAAAGTACATTGTATCGTCTGATTTGATTTTTAAACCAGACTAAAAATACACTCACGACTAGAGATGCTCACTGACCAACGTGAACTGGTTTTGGTTTTGGATCTGGATTAGCTTCGTGTTTTGGATTTGGTTTTGGCAAAACCACCCTTGTGTGTTTTGGTTTTGGTTTCGATTTTTTAGGAAAAATCCCTAAAATATGTTAAAATCACATATTTTTGCTTTTTTTTTTTGTTCCTACATTATTATTACCCCCAATAACAATAATTTCAAGACATTTGCAGTCAATTTTGAACACCTCACAGGTCACAATATTATTTACATACACTTTAAAACAAAGACTGCAGCGACCTGACTAGATAGTGCGCGACAAAGCAATGACACAAACACACAGCAGTTTCTAGCACATCTAGAACACATTGGCACACAGCAGTGGCAGAAAAGAAAAATGGGGGTCCGCCCTCCCTCCCACCCCTCACTATGTTGGATCTTAAAAAGGAATTCAAAACTCCCGAGATCCGACATTGTAAGAATGATGTTTTTGCCTCGTTTTCGTTTCCGTGGGCGTGCTCGGTACTCGGATCCCCTATGTTCGAGTGTGTTCGGTTTTCGAGGAACCGAGCCTGAGCATCTCTACTCACGACAAGCAGTGTCCGTAGATCTCTATGGAGTGTGTAGAGTTGCCATCTTTTCAACCGATGGCTATGACAGATGAAGAGCACAGATCTGAAGGTAAATCTTGTATAACGTGTTTAGTGTGTGCACATGAATCGGCATGCTGATCGGGACTCTTTTTTTTAAGCTGCTGGTAATAGAGTTAACGATATCGTATTGGGAGTTTTTTTCCGTGTTGTCTAACCAGTCTAAAATGCAATGTCAACAAAATAAGAGCTGAAATTTAATTTATTATGTTCTTGATCTTCTTTTCCTGATCAAGAGAAATGATGAAAATGTTTTTTTAAATGATTGGCTGAAGTTTCCAGCTAGTCAGAGCTCGGAGGGCAACCTATGTAAGAAGCTCTCCTAAAACGACAATGACTGGCCACCCACTTATTTAGTTCAGTATCTGGCCCAGTGAGTGGAGTAAAGTACCTTTTCTCCCTCTCCTGTCCCTACTCCCCTTTCCAAGTCAGTCAAAGCACTACAGTTACTGCAGGAGGAAGCACAGGTGACTCTTGTCAGCCAGTGCTTCGTCAATTACTGCAGAGTGGTCAGCAATCACAGAGTTGGCGAAGGTGAAGAATAAAGGGGGGGGGGGAGGATTTTAATCCGCTCCAAGGTAAGGATAAACCTCAAATTAGTATGGTTTATAATTAACATATAATATGAGGGGGTGCTCTCATAACTAGACGAATCTAGAGTTTAGAAGAAATACAGTTGATATTAGATATCAACTGGACAGAGTAGTGTGCGAGGCACTCCTATCCATAGGATTTATAAACATAAAATCAACTTTATTAGTTATTTGTTAGAAAGATTTAGACAAATGACCAAATGTCATGACAATCGGCGAATTAAAAAAATATAGATGTGAGAAAGATTGAAATGCAGTGAAAGAGAATATATAAAATTGACCCGTAGGGAAGGTCAAATGCCCCTATTAATTATCTATTCATATATTTGGCTGGATATAGCTGATTACATAGGGGTTGGTCTAATCTCAAATTGAGTAGTGGTTTTTAGGACCACTATTAATTGGTGTATTCGGTCTCATCGGGGTATATATTATGTTTAGCTATCATTATAGCCATCACAGGGTCATTATACATCCCACATCAGTAAGGATACTGTCATAAATAAATATGAAACGTTCTCATGTGTTATTATTGTATCCTCTGTGGGGAAAATATTAGGCTAGAGAAAGAGGGAGTATGAGAAGAGTTTATATTTATGCACAATATTAGTTGCTATAGTTAATTCCCACATACAATCCCAACTCTTATTGATAATCCTATATGAAAATGTGATCATAAGTATCTGTGTGATATGATCATATATTGTTGCACATAACCTTTATTCCAGTGAATATGTTTTTCTATAGTCTGTTTGCAGATTTATAGTGGCAAGGTAGTGGATAAAGGGTCCTATCACAAAGATATCATATGTTTAATAGTAGCACCCATCAATCATCAATATGTATGTTTTGATATCCAAACCAAAATGTGATTGAACTAGTTGTAAATCTTGTTGCACAGAAAAAATATATATATAGAAGTTTATATATCCATCTGTGTTATTACTAGATATTGGATTATAAGCCAGTGTGTCTGCATAACAGTATCAGCAAGTGAGAAATCCCTCTATGCAGAGTCTCACAGCCATGATATCTGCCCTCAAATGGAGCTCTCTGAACTTCCCACTGGGATCGTCTGAGCAACCCACAGATACATTGTATGTCCCTAAGATAAAGACCCTGAGATAGACTCCTATCAGACGTTTTAAATTGTCTAATAATTACTGCCCTTATTTGTGAGACACGACCGCGGTGAAATACCGCTGACCTATTCCCTACTTCCGGGTCTTGTGACGTCACGCGTCACGTTAGGTGAAGAATAAAAAGCTTGAGGACAGGATTGTACAACGACCTTGGGTGAAATGACCTTGGCTCTGGATAACAGTATGAATCTTAGTCGCTAAGAATATAAGTGGTGCAAATTAAGCGTAAAATGATTGCTCAGTATTTAGAAAGAGGCTATCTAAAATATTCCTATTCCAATGTTTTCTTTATGGAAAACAATCTCTTTACACCGAAAGCCTCAGAGAGTAAAAACGGAAAATCATATCAGCAGGGTACTATACGCATAGAAGGATATTTCAATAAAAATGTTGAGCTTTTCACTAATTTTTAGCAAGAAAATTTTCCAACAGATGATAACATGCCTCGGAGAAAGCTTTTAGCAAAGTTTAATGGTCTTTAATAATCCAACATTAACACCTCCCTTTGTTTATGCTCCAATACCTCATGTATGTTCTGTAACCTGCAAAATGGATAATGTGACAAGCAGGTAATACTTTAATGTAAATGGCTCAAAAATGTCCTCCTTTTATTGTTTGAATTCCTGCATGTTTTTTATCACACAAATTCATTTTCAATTATTCCACTAATTTTGCTAGGGTAATGGTATAAAAGGTTGTTTACCACATACACCTCAGCCCGGCAGGCTGGCTCTATCGTCTTACCACACTTACTTTCTGGGTATGGAAATTCCTGTCATATGGACAGTGACTTGTTGTCTTTAATTTCCAATCTGGTATATTTTGTTTAAATAAAAAGAAAGCCTTGTTTGGTTATATACAAATGAGACAACTTAGGCAAATACAAAGGGAATCTTTTACAGTTAGGATAAACCATGTTTGAAGCAAAGGTTACACATTATTTTGCATGCAAGGAAAACACTGCCTTCTTTTGCACGTAACGCACAAATACTGGGCATTTTTATTTCAACGCTGTGGTTTTGAGTTGCTCCCCACCCAACTCTAAATCTGTGTACTCATTATTAGTATACCTCCCCAACTGTCCCGATTTATGCTTAATAGCCCTGATATGAGGCGACTGTCCAGCTGGTCAGTGGATCAGGACATTTGTCTTGATTTCAGGACAATTGGGAGTTGTACCCATTTACAGGTGTCGCTTCAATGCTGTGTATACTAATGACAAGTGCATGTGGCATTGAAGGGGTATTTTTAGGGATTGAGAGGGGGTCAAGGGCATTCCAGTGCATTGAAAATGCAGGGTATGCCGCCGAAAGATGCGGCACACTCCGAATTTGCCATGTTCACACCCCCTTCTTGTGCACGCACTGCACTGAATTTTTAAAATAGAAGTGTTGGGAGTTTTGTTACATATTTGGCAGCCTTTGTAGCGGAACATGGTTTTGCCAACCTTCCAGCTGAATGTGCTCAAAATGAGGGCTTAAATGTGGCAAATTAAACCTAAATTAGCAATATTCTGTATATTAAGTTCAAACTGGTGAAGGCAGTAGAGCAGAGCAGACCTGCAACCAAATTCATCACCACACGTATCTTTAGATCAGTTCCTTGAATTCGGGAGCAAACAATGTTGATTTACTTGCATTTAATCTTGCTGATGAATTAGGCATGTTCTCGCCAAAATAATCTATTTCCTCTAACATTTGATGTGCTCATATAGGGCCTGAGTCATTAAGGAAAGTAAGGCAAAAAAACAGGAGTAAATGTTCTCAGGGACAAACCAAGTAACAAAGCAAGGGGTGCAAATTAGTTTATTATTTTGCACATAAGTTAAATACTGGCTGTTTTTTCATCTAGCATACAAAGACTTGATAGCTTTAATTTTACACTAAAATTTAAAGTTGATCTAGGACATACCCTATCCGATTTCTAAATCTGTCCCTACATTTTAAATTTACCTCCCCCTCCAATGCAACATGGTTTTTCCCAGTTGCAAAGTTACTCCATTTTTATGCTTTGCTCTCCTTAATGACTCAGGCCCATAAACTCTAGAACCTCAACGTAAAGCACCATCCACAGCAATCTCCAAAATCAGTCTTTGGAGACCTTTTAACCACCCAAAACCTTACAAATTAATGATATTCTTTGCTCACCTTTACAAGTAGGCTGATTCAATGGAAACATTCTAGGAACACAAAGAGCTTTAACTGTCATCAACCGGTAAAACATTTGCATTCATCAGTGTAAAATGTTGTACAATGGTATCTATTTGTTGCTATGTGTTACAGCACATTTATGTCACTAAGTAAAGTTACTGTTTTGCATCAACATTAGTTTCCACTTAAATGCAAGCAGCCAAGTGAAGATCATTATTGAGAGTCACACTCATACTGTTGTTTCTTTGAAGATGGGTTATTTCTTTAAAATAAAAATATTCTACAGCATATTTGAAAATCTAAATTAGATTTTTTTTTTCGAAATATTAAAATTTTTCCTACATTATATTGCACATTAAAAAATAAGAAATGCTGCAGAATGTTTCATGACAAGGATAAAGATGTTTGTGAATTATGATATTGTAGATGGTTCAAAATAAATATTGCTAGACCCTTATTTAGTTATATTACATTATAAACAAATGTTTTTATAAAATCATGTGTAAGTCCATGGCTATGAAAACAGCTACCCCTTCATAAAATATTATTGTAACCTAGACTAAGATTCCCAAGGTATTATGTCAAGGTCTTATTATTTAATGTTTTTATCTCATTAGCCGTGTTGCAGAGGTTATTCTCTCAAGTCTTTAATTTTATTTATATTGACAATTTTGTACACGGGCTTCTTTATTAAGTAATGTAGTTCAAAGGAAACGCAATACTTTGCTTATAATCTTACAGCTAGCTCATGTTTTGAGTCAATGTATTCATTTAGTCTGGCACATTTTCAAGAAAACTCTATATAGACCGTGACTATTGTTTAGGCTTAAAAGACAAGTATTCACCAGGTAATTCAGACTTGTAAAAGTATACTGGATTCTCTTTAGTGGTTGCACATAGAAATGCACAGTCCTTGTAGAGATAGGGCCACTCAGTCATAACTGTGGTCTCTCTCTTCCTCCCATGCAAACACAGGGCTCTCCTCTCCTACTGTCTGGTGAAATCCAGTAATCCTATAGCAGAGCTCTTGTCCATCTCCAACTGGTCCTGTATCTCAGCAATGTCTTTTTCACAGAGCTGACTCCTGAACTTACACATCTGGGCTTAGATAAAAAGCGTAGCTTTTAATCTTGATAGAACTGGGCAGAAGTGGGAAGACTTGAGTTGGTCAGCTTAACATGTATTGCAATATGTGGAACTAACATTCCCTGTTTTAAAAATTCAGTATTGAGGATCAATATGTTTTTATTTATACAATGTAAGTGCCAGCTCTCTTGCCCCCCATTTCTAGGTCTTTACATTAATTAATTCCAACTTGTGTCAGGCAACTTCCCAGGTGTCCCATGGATGCTAGTGATTGTGGTGGATTTGCCTTTAAATGCATAGTGCAGTGGTGATAGTCATTATTGCAACGATATAAACAATTGCTATTGGTGCTGCTAAGGAGGTAATTTAAGGAAGCGCCGGCTGTACAATGTGCTTTACAAAGCCTTGTACATTGTACAGCCGACACCTCCTTAAATTACCAGCATAACAGCACCAATAGTAGTGTCGCCCTTCAAAGTGACATCATTGTTGGCTGCCGGGATGTTTATTGCTCAGAATTCTCTGAAGTCTTTTGTTGAAGCAGTTGGTGTGACGAGTCTTTCGGGAAAGCCAGCTTCGGTGTCATCATGTCGGGGTATGTCTTGTCGGAGTTTACATCGTCGCAAAGCCATACCCAACCCATGTGCAGGTAAGCTTCAACCCAGAGGTAAAGCATAGCATTTAAACATGTTAGGACTGGCCAGAAGGGGAAGACTATGGTGAGAGTTGGCCAGGGTAACATATTTTGCAACATGTGGAACTAACATTCCCTGTTTATAAGACAGAAAAGTAGTTAGAACAGCATTAATTATGTATTTGATGAGTATAGAGTATATATATATATATATATATATATATATATATATATATATATATATATTTAGCAATAATTATGGCTTGTAACCTGAAAAGTTTTTGTCCTTTTTCCATTTTTTTACAGATTATATATTCTTCCGTGTGAACAAACAAACAGGAGGTAATTAAGGAAGGCAGCCACCCTGATATATAAAGGACTGCTGTGCGATCATATCGATAAGGATGATGATCTAATAGACTTTAATACGAGTGACACCTTGTGTGCATATATATATATATATATATATATATATATATATATATTTATTTCTGAAGTGGTGGTATGGTAAATGTCACCCATTTAGGGAAAGCACAGACAGCTATATATCCATCTATCCATTTCACCCCTGAAATCACTGAAGTGCCTGCCTTTGTCCTGAGACAGATGCTGAGAATGGTTTTGGGTTATGATGAAATATATAGTAGAATTCCTGGTTTGTTCATTCTGCTGAGAGGAAGTTCCTAAATTAACCTTTCATTCGTCAGTTCCAGGTTTATTAACTTGAATCACACAGAGACACCCTGTCTCTATTACTGACTTACAGAGTTATGCAAGCAGATCCATTTTTCTGGAGACCGAAATGCACTGAGGCCTATGTAAATAGCTCACCCACTGTGGCTTCAGCATTGGAGACAAATTTGTGTGTGACAATTTATCACCAAGTGGTGAGTTAGATGAGCGGTGGGGAGAAGTGCAGGTATAATGTTCCATACCAGTCCAATTTGACCATTTATTCCTTGTAGTCAGAGGTAAACGTTTCAATCCTCTAGTAGGACTTTTCTCAAGACCATCTTTCATGTCACTCATTAAGTGGTTTAGACACCCCCTAAACCCTGGTATTCTAGACTACCTCTTAGGTTCACTTAGTGATAGCTTCAACTCTGGTAATATGTAAATGTACTACCATTCCATAACTCATAAAGAGGAGCCATTATTGATTTTAATGTTAGGTGAGATTGTGAATAGGTTGTTGTGATTATTGCTACTCCCCAAATTTGTTTGCAAGGTTGGAACCAGTTAACTCATTTTTGGTCATCTATAGAAGGGTACGATTCTTTCTTTCTGCAACTCCATTTGGCTCTGGAGTGTAAGGTGTAGCTGGTTGATGTTCAATATCCTGCTTCTAAAAATATCCATAAGCTTAACAGCTCGTATACTGTCCTCCATTATCAGTTTATAGTGTTACAGACTTGTGCTGGACTTAATTAACATTGCTATCTACTTCCTACCTTTTTCAAGTATCCTATTTTTGTGCTTCATTGGATATGTTTTCATGTGTCTGGAGTAATAATCCATGAAAGTCACAAAATATTTGTTTCCAGCTGGGGTTTATGGTGTCATTGGGCCATACACATCTCTATGGATCGACTCTAATGGGTGACTTGTTCTGCTCTGTCTTACTTTAGGTAGCAGCATTCTTGTATCTTTTGTTTTAATGCATAAAATGAATTTCATGAGTGTATTGCACAGTGATACAGCTTAATCAGAAGTCATATTTTTACACAGCTGTTCATTTATTGCATCTGTATGGCTGTGCCCTAGCACCTATGCCATGCGTGAATGCTTTTCTGATGAGGGGACTACGTGCTGACTTGCTTCATTGGCTTCACATTTGAGCTCATATGGATGATTGTTGTTCTCCCAGCTAGGATTTCTGAACCATGCTAAATTGTGCATATTTTGCCTTTGAAATGAACAGTCTTTCTTTGCTGAGACGTTTCACAAAAAAGAAGGTTCCCTTCTAAGTCAAAACATAGAGTATATTTGTTGCACAGGTCAGTTATCCATAATTCTTTTCCCTTTCATCACTCTCCTAATGTTCCCCATTTATAAGAAACACTTTTCATTTGTATGACAACCTAATTGGCCCAAATATTTGACACTTTACATGGGACTCGTAAAAACAGTCAATACATTAATTTGATGAGCAGCTTTGTTATGTAGGTTTAAAACAAGCATTCCTTTGAGTATTTATGCTGCTTGAAGTTCCATTTGCAAAAGCCTTGCACGTTTGTTTGCCATTCTGATACATTATTTATTTTAAAAAAAAAAACAGTCTTTGATTAAATACAAAAACATATTAGTAGGTTAATTGACTGCTATCAAATTGACCATAGTCTCTCTGTCTCTCACTGTCTGTGTGTGTAGACTGTAAGCTCCAATGGAGCAGGGACCAATGTGAATGAGTTCTCTGTACAGCGCTGCGGAATTAGTGGCGCTATATAAATAACTGGTGATGCTACTATGTATTTTGCATTTGCTTCCATTATTCCTCTAGCTTTAAGAGCAGCTTCTACTTTCACAGTCTTCTTTTATGTTATAATATTTTTCCTGTTGTGGTATTCATCAATTCATTTGGCTTTTGAAAACTCCAAAGTGTGCTTTGATTCCCATTTAGTGCCAATGGTATTATCAAGACTCCATATAAATCAAGAAAGATGCACAGGAATAAAGCTGCTATTGGTAATGTTTTTTTTTATTTCCTTTAACTACTACGCAAATTCAAGAATATTTACATGCTCTTACATTTTCTTGTGCTTTTGAAGGTTCATGCTGTTTACTTTGCATATCAGGTATAGTTTACTATTTAAATGTCATCTTTCACAATGTGTGTCGACACACCATAGACATTTTTACTGTTTTTTCTTTCCTGATGTGGATCAGTTGATTATCTTCCATTAATAAAAAGAATATTGTCTAAGCTTGCCTGTTTATTAAATCTCGTTCTGTATAGGAACAAGATTGTCTCCAGTGGTGCTCTGCAGTATGGGAGCAATTTTGCAGGTAGCGGGTCTGTTTGGTGTGGTATGGTTGGGGTTTGGATCATCTTAGACTGTATGTGGTAGCTGGAACTGCATTGTCAAAGACTGAAGTGAGTGCTTTGTTGTTGAAAGAGGCAGCCTGGTTAGGGCAGGACAAGGCAGTCATAGGAGAAAACAGTTGTTTTAGTGATAATGAGAAGTGGACTGGGTTAAGAGTACTTAGGTGTTACTGTGTAGATGTGGATTTGGGTGCAGGACATGGGCATAAGTTAGAGTGAGGTTGAAGGAAAGGAGGTTGTGGTCAGAGTGTGGGAAGGCTAAGTAGGAGAATCTAGATATAGAGTAGTAGCAGGAGAAGACAAGGTCAAGGGAGTGTCTATCACAGTGGATGGGAGAGACCAAAGTAGGAAATAAGTGAAAGAAGTTTAGTGGCAGAAGAGACAGTAGGATTATCAATGGGAATGTTGGAATCACCTAGTATGAGAGTAGGTTTGTCAAAGAATAGTAAATAAGTGAGCCAGTTCAAAAGTTGTCATGGAATTGGGAAGCTGGACCTGTGGCAATAAATGACAGCAACACAAAGGTGGAAAGGATAAAATAGACGAATAGTGTGGACTTCAAAGGAAGAAAATGAGAATGAGGGTTTGTAGGGTATGACTTGGAAGATGCAGCTTGGAGAAAATAATATGCCTACTCCACCACCTTTCTGTTTCTGAGTCTGGGAGTGTGGCTGAGTGACAGTCCTTCATAGGAGAGAGCTGCAGGGAATGTAGTGTTCCTATTCGCTGCCTCCGTGTATCTACAGTTACAGATTACTGCAAACTCTCCTGTGTTTCATCGTGACTCCAGCAGCTGATTCCTATCCGCTGCCTCCGTGTATCTACAGTTACAGATTACTGCAAACTCTCCTGTGTTTCATCGTGACTCCAGCAGCTGATTCCTATCCGCTGTCTCCGTATATCTACAGTTACAGATTACTTCAAACTCTCCTGTGTTACATCGCTACTGTTCCAGCTGATTCCTGTTAGCTACTTCAGCGTGTCTACAGAGTCCTGCTCGTCTCAGCACTCCAGTCTGCATTCTACCTGCCGTCAGCTGACCCGCTGCCTACTGCTTCTACAGTGTGTCCATTTGTGTCAACTTGCCTGTTAGCATCGAGTCTACGCTCCTCGGCTTCCAGCTCTGCTACATCGCTTCAACTCTCCCGTGGTCTCCTGCTCTTCAATTCGATATACTACTGCTTCCTGAGTATTTGTCGTCCTTTCTGGCCTACCTTCAGTGCGCTGCACCTACCTGCCGCTTCCATTCTGCAAGGACTTCTCATCTCGTCTGTTCCCTGCCGCTCAGGTATCCCTGCAGCTATCTCTAACAGCCTGTTCATCTGAACCACGGTATGCATACTTCTCATTGACTGTGCTGGTGTATTGCATATCCATCTGAACTGAGTTGTTCTCCTCCGGAGTGTCCATCCTCTGAGACTATTGCTATTATTGACTGTGTTTCCTTTTGCTGGACTATTCTAGTGACTTTGTTTATCTGTGCAGTGCTGTTCATTCATTATTATTGTGTGCAGTTCAACGTGGGATCAAGTTCAGTGTACCCGTGTAGACTCTGCATTGCATTTATCTCCTCGTGTCCTTCCTCACATATATATTCAGTGGTACAACTTGCTATAGGCAAACCACTGATTCCTGTTTCCCTGTGTCACCAGTTGCATATATCCTCTCACATAAGCAGTGGTACAACTTGCTACACGCAAACCACTGACTTCCCCGTTACCTTCACCTGGATTCCATTCCTTCACTACAGACAGCGGTACAACTTGCTATACGCAGACCGCTGACTTCCACCTCCTTATTACTCCTGGACATCCTTCTCACTATAGCAGTGGTACAACTTGCCGTGCGCAGACCACTGACTACCCTCACGTGCCCTTGTCCGACCAGATCCTCGTGTTCAGTTACCTATTGTACCTATTGTTTACCAGTGCTGCTAGTCATAGACTTTCTGAGCATTCTCTAACCATCTGCTGTTTCCAGTTCCATTATCACCCTGCCATCAGAGTATCATATACCAACTCAACTGCTCTGATAAGACCATCAGCGGGTGATACTGGGTAAAGACTCCTAGTGCCCGTGACAACAATGATCATTTGTGGGTGTGAGGTTAATTTCTGTTTATGCAGGTTGGTGAATGTGGTGGGTGCAGGAAGCAAAAGAGATCATGGGGTATACTTACTAAGCTGCGGGTTTGAAAAAGTGGAGATGCTGCCTATATCAACCAATCGGATTCTAGTTCTCATTTATTTAATACATTTTCCAAAATGACAATTAGAATATGATTGGTTGCTATAGGCAACATTTCCACTTTTTCAAAGCAGTTTAGTAAATATACCCCCATATGTGTTGACTAGCCAGGAGGGCAGTAATGAAGTAATAATAAGAACAGGGGAGGGGGAAATAAGATGATGGAGAGAGAAGAGAAGTTTGGAGAGAAGTGTGGTGACAGTGATTAGGAGAAAGAAAGAGTGTAAATTGAGAAGGTGCATTTTGGAGATATGTGAGAGATAAATGTTTGTTAGCTAGGGTAGTTAATGAAGGAACAATTGATTGTTCAGTGCAATGGCGGAGGTGAAGGATATTTTACCAAGCCCTTGCCGGGGTTAATAGAGTAGGCTGTATCTGTAGCTCTGACACACAGAAGTCCAGAATGCTGACAGTTGGGTGCAAAGGGTCCAGCAGTCAAACATATACGGCAACAGCAATCACAATTGAGCTCAGTTGGCAGCTGAACAGAGAATGAAATTGCAATGACAGTTTAGCTCTATGGGTCCCCCAGCTGAACAGAGATGGTAATTCAGTAGATCCTAAAAGAGCCTTGCTTTTAGTGTGGAGTTAATCCTCAGCGGTACAGTGACATTGTCAACAGTATTCAAAAATATCCATGCTTTAGATTTGGGAGAATAAGAAAAAGTGGGAACTTGGGCAAAGAGTAATGCTAATGCAGTAATGTGCAGCTGTCTGCATGCCACATCCTAATTGTAAAGCAATATGGAATTTGCTGGTGCTATATAAATAAATGTTGTTGTTGATGATGATGATGATGATGATGATTTCAATGCACACTACTGACAATGAGCATTGTAATGCTGCTTTTTTTTTTACCACTTATCACCAGGGTACAATACATGTTTTGCAGTCGGCTGCACGGGCAATATGAGTAAACAAGCAACAGACTAATTAAGGAATGGTTAACCCATTGGCTTGCATGTAATCCTACTGAAATATAGGGATATAATTTTAATAGCATTAGACACATGCCTGTTACTCTACCATCAATTTTTTTGGTCAACTATATTTTTTTAAGCAATTAGCAGGATTTTTTTATTTACTTCACGGTAAGGGTTCTTCTAGAAAATCTCAATTCCAAATATACATGTATAAATGGTGTAGACTCTGTGCACTTTTTGTGGTGCATCATGATGCAGATGTCACAACTAATTAACTGATAAATGTTGCAACCAGGGCTCTTTCATCTGTGTATTGCAGACAAAAGATATATATAGGCCTATGGCTGCTCAGGCTATCAGTGCTTATAGCAAATTCCAAATCCACACCCAATCATCTCTGCCTGGTATTGAATTGGATAATATTTGCCCAATGTATTTCAGCATGTAAGTGGCCTGGATTTAGTGGCTGTCCACTGTTGAAAATAATTATTTGCTAACAATTGGCCTCTGCTGCCAAACAACGGGTAGCTCATAAAATATTAAAATGTGGCCATACTGAATGCAGATTGTAAGCTTGCGAGCAGGGCCTTCTCACCTCTTTGTCTGTTTTACCCAGTTTGTTTATTAGTTTATTACGTTTGTCCCCAATTGTAAAGCGCTACGGAATATGTTGGCGCTATATAAATAAATGATGATAATGATGATGATGATGATGATGCAGTCATGGACAGTAATTATCCTGTTCTCACTTACTTGCAATATATGTAAGAACTGCTCTACTTAGCAAATAGCTGATAACGATATTTCAAACTACTATATACCTGATTAAGTGTTATGTCTATTTTATACCATGCATTCTAAATTGTATTATTGAGCACTGATAGACAAGCAACCTCACCGAGACCCGCATTACAATTTTCTTATTTTATGCTTTATTTGTGTCTGTGTGTGAAATACTAAATAAAAAGCAGTCTGTAAGTCAAGCATATGCCTGTAATAAAACAGCAATTTAGCACAGTAGAAAACATTCTATAAATTGAGCCTATTACTGGAGACAAACATGGTCTCTGGCACTTATATCATTTTTCAAGATCATATTTTTAGAGAACTTCCAGCCAGTGTTGAGTAAACAGTAATTTATTTAATCACAGCAACAAAAAAACCTGTTATCATCATAATAATATTTTTGCAGACGTTTGTTTTTATAGTGAAATTAAGTGAGATAGGATGGCATCTCTGTTTAGCCGCATGCCAATACTACTTGGTAATAAATTGTTAAATGAATAATGCAGTGTTAATGCGGATCATTCCACAAATGTAACAATTCTAGAGTAAGCCTGGCTAGCAAATGCGTTCTCTGCAGCTGGATTACTTTTTAAAACATTTGAAAGTAAACAAAATCGTTTCCAGTACTCATACATCACAAGACATCCTAAAAAAGGATCTTCCGTGCAACAATAATTCAACTGCACATGTCAAATTTGTTGTGTCCAGCAATGCTGAACAAAAGTGTGTCGGGAATAATTACTCCTATTTCTAAATACTGCACATCATTTCTTACGCTACAGAGGGAAGGCAAATGCTAGCAGGTGTAACAGGTACTGCTCTATGAATTATTCACAGTCTGCAGGCTGAGAATGTATTACAAATAAAGAATGCAATTCCTATCTGCATGCGGAGAGAGAAGTCTTTTGAAAAGTATTCATTAGGAGACACTTCTTACCTGAAATAATACCGTAGCATGGATTAAGCAATCGAATCAAAATTATTATTTAGCATTTTAATTAAATTCATGCCCAAAATCTAATATTCAACTAGCAGAACAAGTTATAGTAAAATTTAGAAAATAAAATTTTGCCCTTATAGAGGACAATTTGGCAATATAGTATTTACTTTTAATACGCATATGACATGAATATATGCACAATATCCTATAAAATGCATCTTAATATTCGGTGAGTAGTTATGTCATAACTTATAGTTGTAAAGTAGTGATGTCACTCGTGTAAATTATAACCTATATTTGAGCAGTAGTGATATCGCCTGTGTCACATGACTCACTGTTAAAACGTTCTGTAATGGAATGAATGATTGTTATTGAGGGTAAAATATACCTTGATAAGCATAATATAAAGGGTTAGACATAAGGATATCTGTACAAAGAACTAAGGATCAAATAAGGTTTGTGGTTACCATAGGCTATAAAATGGCCAGACTAGATGGGCCAAGTGGTTTTGATCTGACAACAAATTCTATGTTTCTATGATGCAAGTAATTTTTCTTGTTTCAATTTGTATTATAAGGATTAATGAAACTTGCTGTAAAATACAAAATATATTAGAAGTCATCTTGGAGATACAGGACAAGTATAAAAATACTCAGCCTGCAGAGTTGTGCTTTTAAATAGTTACAGAATTGTTGGGTGGCTTCTAATACCCATATATTTTACAGTAGGCACTACAGTACTGCCATTTTTATATTGATATGGATCTTACAAAGTCTTAGGGCATGTGCACATGGGTGTACGTCTCCCCCTCTTCTGATCATAGGTCTCTAAGCAGTGCATATGTATAATTGACAGAAGTGGATGACTGTATAGAAATGTGGAAAAGAACAGTATGTTCTACTTTTCCCTTCTCTCATCTCTGTCATCAGCTTTTGTGCCCTTATTTAATGCACCAGAGTCTCCTCATAGAGGTCAATGATCTCTTAGGGCCTGATACATGTTTGGACATACATCATCATCATCATCATCTATTTATATAGCACCACTAATTCCGCAGCGCTGTACAGAGAACTTACTCACATCAGTCCCTGCCCCATTGGAGCTTACAGTCTAAAATCCCTAACATGCACACACACACACACACACACACAGACAGACAGACTAGGGTGAATTTGATAGCAGCCAATTAACCCATCAGTATATTTTTGGAATCTGGGGGGACACCGGAGCACCCGGAGGAAACCCACGCAAACACGGGGAGAACATACAAACTCCACACAGACAAGGACATGGTTGGGAATCGAACTCATGACCCCAGAGCTGTGAGGCAGAAGTGCTAACCACTTAGCCAGAGACGGGAGAAGGGAATATGATGGAAGCTTTAGCAAGAGGGAGAATTTGATAAAAGTTTTTAACAAGGTACAGGGGCTTAGGATTCTGTCGAGAAAGAGAAATATTAGAACAAGAGGACGCACACTAAAGTAATAAGCTTAGGGGAAATTTGAGATATAATTACTTTATCATTTGGTAATAGATAAGTGGAATAGCCTTACAACTAAAGTGGCAGAGACTGATTCAGTAGGGAAATGTACGCATGCTGGGGACATAAGGCTATCCTATATCTGGAAAAAATATATAGATTAAAAATTGTCTGAGAATTTTAGAAATAAAAAATGACAGATTAGATGGGTAATATCGTTCTTATCTGCCATCAAATTCTATGTTTCTATGTAAACTGTGTTTGGACAGGTTAGATATCTATACGCTTTCTACTTTAGAACAGCACAGTGCTTATCAGGACCTAGTCTAGTTATAGCTTTCCAGTCCAACATTTAGAGCAGTAATTGCACAGATAAGGCATGTGTATCATTCTTGTCAACAGTCTCTACATTTAACGAAAACCACAAAAATCAATGATTAAAAATTTTTTGCCCATTCATTAGAAATAAAAATAGGAACCATAAAAAAATAGAGTCGTAAAAACTATGACATGCTCTGACAGACCTAAGTTTCATATAGTATTTACCACACCAATTGCTCTTGGTCTGAAATAAAAATCCCTTATTTCCAATTTATACTTCTGCATTCACTAATATGTATATTTTAGAATAACATAAATATGTGTCAATATATAATGTTACTGTAAATCATTATTCTTTATAAAACTGAAACTTTAAAATAATTTTCAAGGTTTGGCAACTTTGACCTGTACCTTCACTTTCTTAAACAGCATTGTACTACACTGTCTACAGAATCTACCATTCCTGAAGCTTCTGCCATGTTTGGCCCTAGAGAGTCCTCTGTTTATAGACAGACGTCTCCATCACATCACAAGCTTAACATTATCAGCACAAAGATGAGTCTAGGCTGTAGTAAAGAACTTGGTTATCAGAAAGCAGTTCTTTTGATTTGGAAGTTGGGGAGAGTCTCAACAGGGGGGCATTAAGAAGAGTATTTCGAGAAGAGATTTGAGATGTATGAAGCTGTGGTGTTTTTGATGGCTTTATAGGTGAGGGTGAGTACTTTGAATTGGATTCTGGAGGGTATGGGCGCTACTTTAGGAATTTTCTGAGTGGTTGCGACAGTTGTGGAGCAGAGAGAGAGGAAGGCCAGTCTTGCAGCATAATTTAGGATGGATTGAAGTGGGGAGGGACATGTGAGTGCAATCCAGATAGTGGGAGTTTGCAGCAGTTGAAGTGGAAGATAATGAAAGAATGGATAAAGGTTTTGGTTAAATCTTTAGTAATTCTATCCATATTTGGTAGGTGAAGGTGACAGGATCGTGAGAGAGACTCTATGTAAGGAGTAAGGAGAAGATGCAGTCAAGTGTGACATCAAAGCAGCATGTTAAAGGGTCTGAGTACATTATTTATGGGGAGGTGGTGACTCTGGGATGAGGGATAAGCTCTGTTTTGGACATCATCATCATCATCAACATTTATTTATATAGCGCCACTAATTCTGCAGCGCTGTACAGAGAACTCACTCACTCACATCAGTCCCTGCCCAATTGGGACTTACAATCTAAATTCCCTAACATACACACACAGAGACTAGGGTCACTTTGTTAGTAGTCAATTAACCTACCAGTATGTTTTTGGAGTGTGGGAGGAAAGCGGAGCACCCGGAGTAAACCCACACAAACACGGGGAGAACATACAAACTCCTCACAGATAAGGCCATGGTTGGGAATCGAAATCATGACCCCAGTGCTGTGAGGCAGAAGTGCTAACCACTGAGCCACCGTGCTCAGTATTTAGACATCCATGAAGATATAGCAGAAAAACAGTTTGTCACATGAGATCTTTGTATTCTTGGTGCATTTCTTGGCAAAATTGTTGGTCTTACACTCATTTCAAAGAGCCAAAAGTCTCTAGTGCTATGCTTCTAAATGCTTTACTTTGTGTGGCAAATATTTCATTATTTAATACGGAATATTTTGTATTTTGTTGTTGCACTGCGTAAGCCGGATATATACAGAGCTGATTAACATTATTCATAAATGCTGTATCGAAAGATAAAGACATTGAAGTACACAACAGCCGGTGTGGTGCATGAATTAATAGATTCTGTCTTCAAGGGTTGTGGGTTTCTGACCTTTGGCTCTTCAGCAGACAATTATAGCTGGAAAAAAAACCTTAAGCTTTCACCTGAAACTATGCATCAAAGAGAGACAATTAATTAAGGGCACAACCTGATCTTTTTAAATCTTATCTAATAAAGACAGCATTTTGTTTTCAAAGTTGCGGACTTCATTGCATGCCAAACATGGTATTAACAGCAGTTAAAGAGAGTCACAAATGTTATGTTTGGGCTCTAGCAGAGCATGTGTAATCTACATCTCATGCAACTTTAATAAAGTTCTCTCTGCTGGCTTATTCCTAATACTTCTCTAAAGACAATTTTTCGCATCACCCTTCATTTATTTAGTATGGTTCTTTCCCAGACAGTAAATTACCATCAGGAATAAGAAAAAAAATATTCTGTGGAAGTCGATATTCCTACTGTATACTTTAGTTAGATGTTAAAATAAGAATTAATTTGGAATTAAATCATAGAAATATCATTCACTCAACATTATTTTGGAATATTTTTACTTAATGGAAATATAAAATGGATGCTGTTCATAAATAAAATATGATGTGTATCTATCTATCTACTCGCTATAAAAAACATTTTTTACATACATAAATTGCGACAGTGGGAGCCAGGTGTATATATGAGAACTGCTCACATCTGGTCCCCAGACAAACAGTGAAAGAGCAGGTAACTGTTAGATACAGTCTGCTTCATAGTGTATCTAACAAAATATAAGAGAGTTTGATATGGTAGTGATTTCATTTCTTATTTCTTTGTATCAATTATGCACTTTTTAACAAAAAAAAGGTGGGAAAATGTGAACTTACCTTTAAGATTTATTTATCACATTAAAAATGTACCTAAATGAGACCCACAATGCACTTTGCCATCCCCATGTTATTCATGTCACTCAGGAAAAATCCAAATCAATGATTTTCAGCTGACAATGGCAACTGTGTCTGTCTGTGTGTGTCTGTGTTAGGGAATTTAGACTGTAAGCCCCAATGGGGCAGGGACTGATGTGAGTGAGTTCTCTGTACAGCGCTGCGGAATTAGTGGCGCTATATAAATAAATGGTAATAATAATAATAATAATACCAATCACGGCACTGTAAAAAATATACCAGTTAAGATAGCAATATGGAGCAAAAATATTTTTTTAAGCCAATGAGTGTGTCTTGAAAAATACACAAGTTCAATAAGTTTTAATTTATCATTGTAGTGAATAAAATGAAATGGCCACATTTGTAAAATGAAAAAAAACTATTGAACTCTAATAGATTGTGAGTTACTACTGGGGGTAATTAAAATGGATGTAAAGTAAAAAAAATAGGCAAATCAGGTAATACTGCTATGTGCTATGTGAGCACAAAGCAGAAGTGAAAATGGAGATTAGAATAATTAGAAGCCACTGATAATCACAGCTGATGCCACAAATCTACATCACAAAATGTAGCATTCACTGTGAATTCTAGCAAACCTGGACTGAGTTGCGAATTGTTTTGAGAATCGCAAATTCCTTATAAGTGGGTTCATTTTTTTGCAGCACCAAGCTTACCATTTAATTTTGATGCCCGATACACAGTGACTTTTTCAGTGTCATAATTCTACACACTACACTTAAGAGCAAAAACATTGCAAGTTACTTTCTCATATACAGAGCAGCCAAAAGGAACTTGGAGACCCAGTACAGCAACACTTTGGGCCCCCCTTCATAGATGAGTTGGAGGGGTGGTCACATATTGTTGGGGGCATTGTCAACATGGAGGCAGGACTGCGCCTCTTTAGTCATGACGTATATTAAAATGGTGTTGCTCTCACCTACCTGTTTCTTGCAGCTTTCACACCCTGGTAGTGGATTCTTGTCTGGATCCTGGAATGTTGGGACCTATTTGGAAAATGTATAGGTACATGAAATATGGAAAACTGAGCAATAAGTGAACACAGTACATAACATAGATCATGGGGTATGAAAAACATACATTATAATAAAATATTACATTTATCATGCCCTCCCCAGCCACATCACACGCTCCCCAGCCACATCACACTACCCCCAGCCACATCACACGCTCCCCAGCAACATCACACTACCCCCAGCCACATCACACCACCCCCAGCCACATCACACCACCCCCGAGTCACATCACACCAGATCATGCCACCCCCAGCCACATCACGCCCTCCCCAGTCACATCACACCACCCCCAAGCCACATCACACCAGATCATGCCACCCCAGCCAGATCATGCCACCCCCAGCCACATCACGCCCTCCCCAGCTATATCACACCACCCCCAAGCCACATCACACCAGATCATGCCACCCCAGTCAGATCATGCCACCCCCAGCCACATCACGCCCTCCCCAGCTATATCACACCACCCCCAGCCACATCACACCACCCCCGAGTCACATCACACCAGATCATGCCACCCCAGCCAGATCATGCCACCCCAGCCACATCACGCCCTCCCCAGCTACATCACACCACCCCCGAGCCACATCACACCACCCCCGAGCCACATCACGCCCTCCCCAGCTACATCACACCACCCCCGAGCCACATCACACCACCCCCGAGCCACATCACACCACCCCCGAGCCACATCACACCACCCCTGAGCCACATCACACCACCCCCGAGTCACATCACACCAGATCATGCCACCCCAGCCACATCATGCAACCCCCAGCCACATCACGCCCTCCCCAGCTACATCACACCACCCCCGAGCCACATCACACCACCCCCGAGCCACATCACACCACCCCCGAGCCACATCACACCACCCCTGAGCCACATCACACCACCCCCGAGTCACATCACACCAGATCATGCCACCCCAGCCACATCATGCAACCCCCAGCCACATCACGCCCTCCCCAGCTACATCACACCACCCCCGAGCCACATCACACCACCCCCGAGCCACATCACACCACCCCCGAGCCACATCACACCACCCCCGAGCCACATCACACCACCCCCGAGCCACATCACACCACCCCTGAGCCACATCACACCACCCCCGAGTCACATCACACCAGATCATGCCACCCCAGCCACATCATGCAACCCCCAGCCACATCACGCCCTCCCCAGCTACATCACACCACCCCCGAGCCACATCACACCACCCCCGAGCCACATCACACCACCCCCGAGCCACATCACACCACCCCTGAGCCACATCACACCACCCCCGAGTCACATCACACCAGATCATGCCACCCCAGCCAGATCATGCCACCCCAGCCAGATCATGCCACCCCAGCCAGATCATGCCACCCCAGCCACATCACGCCCTCCCCAGCTACATCACACCACCCCCGAGCCACATCACACCACCCCCGAGCCACATCACGCCCTCCCCAGCTACATCACACCACCCCCGAGCCACATCACACCACCCCCGAGCCACATCACACCACCCCCGAGCCACATCACACCACCCCTGAGCCACATCACACCACCCCCGAGTCACATCACACCAGATCATGCCACCCCAGCCACATCATGCAACCCCCAGCCACATCACGCCCTCCCCAGCTACATCACACCACCCCCGAGCCACATCACACCACCCCCGAGCCACATCACACCACCCCCGAGCCACATCACACCACCCCTGAGCCACATCACACCACCCCCGAGTCACATCACACCAGATCATGCCACCCCAGCCAGATCATGCCACCCCAGCCAGATCATGCCACCCCAGCCAGATCATGCCACCCCAGCCACATCACGCCCTCCCCAGCTACATCACACCACCCCCGAGCCACATCACACCACCCCCGAGCCACATCACGCCCTCCCCAGCTACATCACACCACCCCCGAGCCACATCACACCACCCCCGAGCCACATCACACCACCCCCGAGCCACATCACACCACCCCTGAGCCACATCACACCACCCCCGAGTCACATCACACCAGATCATGCCACCCCAGCCACATCATGCAACCCCCAGCCACATCACGCCACCCCCAGACACATCACGCCACCCCCCCAGACATATCACGCCACCCCCAGACACATCACGCCACCCCCCCCAGCCACATCACGCCACCCCCAGACACATCACGCCACCCCCCCAGACATATCACGCCACCTTCAAGCTACATGACGCTACCTCAAGCCACATTGCACCATTCCAAGCTACATCACACCACAACCCAGCCACATCACTCCACCACTGCACACATCACAACACCCCCAGACACATCATAATACCTCCCTCAGACACATTATGACAACTGGCTCCCCAGACATATTGTGATACCCCCAGACACATTGTGAAATCCCCAGCCCACTATACTTATCTATGCTGTGCTTGTGCTGCTGACATCCATCAGAGTGGATACACCTTATAGAATGTGCAGGGAAGATATTAGCATGGATTTGCACACACATATGCCATGCAAAGGGAAAAAAACAACAATTACAAAAAAAAAGATGTGAAAAAGGAATAAATACCTTGCTGCTTCAAGTGGAGCCCCCCCCCCCCCCCCACCCCAGGCAGGCCCGGGCCCCGGTACTTTGTGCAGTTCCCCACCTCAAAGCCCCTGCTCATATCCAGTGTGTCGTTAATGAAATCCTTCTTCCTCTTCCAATCAAGGATTGCTTGACAGACATTACAAAGAAATCCAGTTAGATGTAAAATAAGCAGGACTGAAGGAGATGTCTCTAGCAGTATTGATGTGTAAGGATCTAGTCATATAAAGCATGATAACCAGTAGTATAAGAAAGAAAGTAGCTGAAAATCAGAAACAATGGGAGATCACAATTTTAAATTTCTTACACATTTACCTGCACGCTTCTTGCAAGACCCTGCAGATTTCAACCTAAGATAGTTTGCTTGGGTCTTGTAATCTAATGAACAAGTTATTTCACCTCCAGGTCTCTGCCATTTTTCGATTTATTAGCTGGGCTAGTGAATTTTATACAGAGCTGGGAAAAAAACCAGAAGCATTGACAAATCCGTGATCTTTATTGAAGTTATATTAGAGCTATCTATCAGCGTAAAGGTAGAAAAAAACATAACCTTTACCAAAACTCGGTATATATTGTATGAGCAATCTGCTGCAAGCAGCGATTTCTCCCCGCGTTGGCTTGGTCATTCATTTTTTTTTAAATTATGGTATGTAATGAATTTGTCAAAATAAAAATAAAACACATTTATTGCCTGTCACCAAATGACATTATTTAATTAATGTACAGAGATGTGAAAAGAGACAGTTTGGTCTAAAGGACTCATGAAGGTGTGCGTTATTGTATAGACAAACTTTTTCTCCTTGGATACTTCTACGGCATTTATGGTCTTTATGATTTTATTAGAAGAAAGAAAGAAAGAAAGAAAGAAAAAGAAAGAAAGAAAGACAGAAAGCAAGAAAGAAAAAGAAGGAAAGAAAGAAAAAAAAGAAAGAATAAGAAAGAATAGGAAAGAAAAAAAAAAAAAGAAAGAATAAGAAAGAAAGAATAAAAAAAAAAAAGAAAGAAAGAATAAGAAAGATAGAAAGAAAAAAAGAAGAAAAGAAAGACAGAAAGAAAGAGAAAAAGGAAGAAAGAAAGAAAGAAAACCTTGAAGTGTATTAGTCAGTGTTTCCCTTCTTGTCATGTTATTGTGACATGTTGCACTGGATCGTACAACAATGCATATAAATTTGGGTTGCAAGGAGACACTATTATCTCTGTAGGATAGACAGATCAAAGCAGATTAAGGCAATGTGATGGATAGCTAGAGCCACCAAAAGCGACCCTGGGTTCGGCACAGCTTTGGGGGCCTTCTCATTAAGCTCAACCCACAGCCTTGGCAAAAATCGGCGCTGCTCATGCAGCCTAGGAGGGTTGTGTCCATACGGACCAATAGGGAGTTTTTTGGCATGCACAGTCATTTCCCATGTCCACAGTACATTTAGATAGGCCCAGGAATTGGCGGACAGGGTCCACATCACAACTGACAGACCCCCAAGGAATCCCCACCCCTATCAGCAGTGGCTAACGGTCTATGTGAAATAATACTCTTCGTCCTGAGATTGCTAAAACAAGATTTCTCTCTCCTTGCAAGATATTTAGACAAACTACAATATCTAAATTGATAATCAAATCACCCTTAAGGAGGATCAAATGTAAAGTACACATAGGTGAAAGCTCCAACAATTGAAATTAATGAAGGGAGAGATAAAAATGTACAAGTTGGCAGCGTTATTATGCGGGTTTTTCTTAATGTCTGCGAACCTGCAAAATTGAAGTCACTGACCTCAAAGGGAAATTATTATGCAAAACTGATTAAAAAGGCCAATAGTTATTGGGCTGTGACTTTGAAATCTAATTACATCGGAAGGGATTAATGATTCTACCAGAGTCGGGACTGAAATGTCTCTCTGCAGTATGACCAGCAAATTTGGTCTTTATATGTGGCACCCTGATATCATTATGGATGCAGTGGAAGAGGCTCAAGAGGAATGGGTACATAATTTTTTTAAAAATATTAAGTTGAATTAGTCTTCACTAATCACTAGGCCAGCACTGCTGCCTCACAGCAATGGGGTCATGAGTTTGATTCCCGACCATGGCCTTATCTGTGAGGAGTTTGTATGTCCTCCCCGTGTTTGCGGGGGTTTCTTCCCACACTCCAAAAACATACTGGTAGGTTAATTGGGTGCTATCAAAATTGACCCTAGTCTCTCTCTCTCTCTGTCTGTCTCCCTCTCTGTGAGTGTGTTTAGAAGAATTTAGACTGTAAGCTCCAATGGGGCAGGGACTGATGTGAATGAGTTCTCTGTACAACGCTGCAGAATTAGTGGCGCTATAAAAATAAATAATGATGATGATGAAGAAATATCCTGCTTACAACACATGAAATCCTAGGGTTCCAGTTAGTTGTGGGCAGAGGGGCATCTGTCCCATAGTGGGCCAGCTTGGGCTGGGCCACCTGCATTTTTTTCTATTCAAATGTTCCTAATAGGCTGCTGAGTCAAGTTTTGACCCCCAGGCTAAGTTTCGCCAGCCCTCCCCTACCTGGCGGCTAATAGTTTTGACAGCCAAGGTAAAGAGGCCCAAGGGAGCGTAAGTCACACATGATGTCCCTACACAAGGACTAAATAATAATGCAGCCACCATTTTCACCATTTCAACAGGTAAAATGATAACGGCAGCAATTTGATATAACCACTGGATGTCAGCTGTGAACAGTTCAGGGTATTCAGACTGATGCAAGCCTCTGTAATATTTGCTATTTAATAAGCCCCCTTGTGTTCGAAGAGTCAAAATAGAATCATTAAGGCTAATTAACGAAATCACTTTAGCCTTCCTGGTGGTCCACCCCCTTACACAGAAAGTAAATTAATTGGATTAATGGTTAGATTTTGTCAAAGCACCATTGTGTTAATTACTTGGTGTCATTATTCACAATCATTATTGTGTTGAAAACATTATATAAACATTAACGTTTTATACAATTTAAATGCTCCATTTATTCATGCTGATCTCATATAGTTTTTAGTAATCACTCTATAAAAATAAGGTTGTCATGATTACTATGTTGATTAGTAAAGATCCATAGCATACCAATGATCCCATATTTGAAGTGACAGGGACAGTAGAATCTGTAAGAAATCAAATTGTCTGCCAGGTAAAATGAGAGCCAGCAGTTTACCAGTCGGGATGAAGGGCTGGGTCACTTCTAGACCATACAGCGGCCTGTTCGTGCCGACAGAAGGTGACTGCCCACACAGGCCGATGGCGACCAACTTCCGGTTAAAGTTATAAACATTTTGACCAGATCATTTAAATTAATTAGTTCATTATGAGGCATCCCATTTTATTAATTTTCTTTTTGGGGTGGGGGCAGCAATAGTGAGCGAATTTACTATTATTTCTGAATTAATAAAGATATTTTAGACTTCTACAGGCGCAAAAAGAAAGCAGTGCAGCCCTTCCTTTTCAATGTAGTGTCACCTTCTACATACAGCTATACAAATAAGAAAAGAAAAGTGAAAGGATAATAGGTGCCTACTTAAATAGAAACACATAGAATAAACATCCAGTCTCAATGTCAATATAAATAAATCCTTGTCTCAGATCCTAGACAGCGAAGGAGCATGGATGAACTTTGTAGATAGTTCGATCTAAATGTTACTCACAGTACCGTAGTTATATACATCATCTCCCCAATCCAAATCGATAGGACGGTCCTTTGATGGATGGAAATAAAACATTCACTTTCTTGCAAACGTATATGAATAGTATACTTGTGCCGACACTATTATCAGTGTGGCTTCTCACACCAGGGGTCTAATGGGATAAGCTCCATCCAACATATGGAGAGGAAAAAAGAAACACACACAGTAGCATAGTGGTTAGCACTTCTGCTTTACAGCACTGGGGTCATAAGTTCAATTCCCGACCATGACCTTATCTATGAGGAGTTTGTATGTTCCCCCCGTGTTTGTGTGGGTTTTCTCCGGGTGCTCCGGTTTTCTCCCACACTTCAAAAACATACTGGTAGTTTCATTGGCTGCTAACAAAATTGACCCTAGTCTGTGTGTATGTATGTTAGGGAGTTTGGATTGGAAACCCCAATTTGGCAGGGATTGATGTGAGTGAGTTCTCTGTACAGTGCTGCGGAATTAGTGGAGCTATATAAATAAATGGTGATGATGATGATAGTGTAATACCGTTGGTAAAAAATATAAAACAATGTGCATTTATTCCACTCACATTAAAAACATACAAAATGGTGTAAGAATTAACATTTCCTTGACAATTCCATACATACAGAGACTCGTACCAGATGTTAAAGGAATAAACCATCAATAACACAAACAGCGTTTGTCCGGATAAAGTGCTGCTAGATCTGGAGAATGAAGAATATTCTGTAGTACACATGAATAGTATCATATCTTCCCCATCAACGCACCGACGCGTTTCAACTCATAAACGAGTCCAGGTCATAGTTTAGGTCAACTCAAGCTAGAAATTGTAATGGTAAAAAAGAGTATTGCAGGAAGAATAAAAAGCTATTAATTTTAATAAGCTTCCTGCATGATCTTGTAGATCACACATTATCTGTTTTCCGAAGGAATTGGGCTAAAGGCGAGTTCTTATCGTGCACTATAAGCATCTGTTTAACTGAGTGTTAATAATCTTCTGGAGATGTTGGCATGCAGCAACTTGTCACGTTGATTCATAGGCCAAGTTTTTGCCTTAAATATCACGGAATACAAATATCCTTTGCTTGAAGCAGTCTGAAAAAAGGGAATTGTGACCAGCTTTGTTTTAAGTTTAATTCTTATGGGGAGTAGAATTTACTTTACAAATCACAAAACTAACAGAACTTTTAAAGTTAAGTATTTCATAAAAGAGAAACGTGAAGTCATGTCTGTACATACATTTGGTATGCGCATAAGTATTGGTCAAAATTGGCTTCTGAGAGTAAAACTTGAGCAATTGTCTACAACTGCTGTCATTTGCTCTTTTTCTATTTGCATAGTCAGAGAGGAGCTAGTACAAAGTGAGGAGAAATCCCTATTTCTCTCCATGTTAGATGCAATTCTTACCATCCTTTCTTATTCTCCAGGCTTTAGAAGATAACATTTATTGAAAAATATTATTTATAATGCACAAAACTACACTATTGTCACATTCAGTAAAGATGAAATGATGGTGATCATAATGGTCCAAGGTCAGCTGACACAGTTTCGCACATGACTTGCATGGTTGCGGCAAATGTATCCCTGGAAAATATTTGAAAGTTATAATTATATAAATTGCTTCCATTCTCATGGTTATGCTTATAAAGTGTCCAAAAAATTAACCTCTTAATTTGTTTTAGTTAAATGTTTATTTTAAATTGACACATTTTAATTGAGGTAACAAATCTCCCACGTACCTCTTTAAATCAGCAAAGGACATTATAGGTACTGTAAATTCATTGTATTACATCCATATAGCAGTTATTAATATCTACATATATCATTTGTCTTCCCAAAGCTACTATATAAAGTGTTATTTTGAAAGGTTTGTAGCACACCATATATATTTACAACCTCTCACCCCATTTTACCCTTCAATTGGAGTAAGAAATCAAATCTAAGGTTCCAGAAGCTCTGAGATTCTGAGGTATTTCGAACATTGCATCACCAGGTGCCATAGCAAAGTTTAGGTATTGAGAGCAGAGTGGTAGATAGTGAGAGCAGAGTGGGAGCTCCAAGAAATGACAATTCCATTGTCATTTCTTGGAGCCCCCACTCTGCTCTGAAAAAAGCAGAGAAGAGGCCACTTCTGAGCATATGTGTCTGTCACATGAGTTGCAAGGGGGGTCTCCCCAGGGGACCAAGGGGGGAAAACCCGCATTGCTGGGCCCTACTCACCTACAAGCCCCTCTAGCTGGTGCACTGTTTGCACCCATGGTAGTTCCATCACTTGTCACAAGTGATCCTTTGAGCTAGGTGGTATTAAAAAAGAAAATAACATAACTATTTTTTTTTTCCTCCGGTATAATGGCTGGTCATTTTAATCATTTAACCCTGAATTTGCAAAAGTGGTCTTAACAGTATTCTAAATATTTGCAAGGCAAAATATCCAAATAGCATTGTGTTTCCGACATGCATACTAATCATATGTTAATTTGTCTAACTCTGTGTTTATACTTTGGTCTGTGTGTTTATATGTAGCAGAGAATACATCCTCATGACTTTGTGAATCCTTAGTTTACATTTAGATGATTTTGATCTTTATGAATAGCAATAGCAATCATCTATTAGAAAACGGACTGCAATATTATTGATAGATTTCAAATTAGTAAAGTTTGCCCACAGTTGCAAGCATCACATATGGTAAATGGCAGATACTGGAGCCAAACATTGCAAGAATGATTTGGAAAATATTGGTCACATTACCAAAAGATATGTTAAGCCGAAGTGAATAGTTTGTTCATTAGAAATAATGTAAACAAAAATGTAAATAAATATTGTTAACAGCCACATTTTTTGCTAATATTACATTTGCACTACATTTGTCCTAAGGCACATTAGATACACTGAGATAGAAACATGTATATGTAGACCAGGTAAAGAGAATTTTTTAAGCTTCCTCCTTTGTTGTGGTGCAGATGGATGACTTGGAGGCTAATGTCCATAGTTGTCCCCACATTTTATTAGCTGTAGACCTATGCTGGTTCTCCCAATGAGCACATGCCCAGAACTGGGAGATCCATGCCTTAATGAATTCAGAAGGGTACATTGGTCTTTTAATGTCGGCATTGTGATTGTCGGCATTGTGAATGTCGACAATCACACTGCCGACATTTTCAAGCTGTCGCCACAATGGAAGTGTCGGTATTTAGCCTGCCAACAATTTCATGTTGACAGATTAACTGGTGAAATTTCCTGTGTCGCAATTGTGACCGCATACGATAGATATATATTGTAGCACGGGCACCCTTAGGTGATTCATACACAAACAACTTGCTTTTATTATTCCATCAGAATATCGCAGCATACTTTAATTAGGGGGATGCCAGGCAACCTAACTCTGGCTAGCCCTAGTTTTCCTCTCTGATCACCAGCCACTAGCTGGCGTTGGATGCCATGCACAAATGCATAGTACAGGTTTAAATACCATAAACTCCTCCCTTTAATCTAGTTACCTCATTAGACCATCTGTGTGACTTTAGCCTAGGAGTCTTACTGTGCAAATATTTAAGTCTGTCTGCAACATTAAGCTGCAGATTACCCGGGAACTCACTTGTCCCTATGCAGGAGAGTTGTGACAAAATAACCCTTTTTGTTACAATACATATATATATATTTCCCCCATTATTTGCCCAGGTGATTTATTTATAACATCTCAAGGTACCAGAATGGCCATAGCGCCATCCTATGGGCAGATCAGTCAGCCGGCAGGGTAAAAATGGCTAAACATTGCCTCGATATCCTCACACTCCATAAGTGCTCATAGAGCAGACATGAATAGATCAGTGTTGAGTCTATGTTCCATTAGGTTTGTTTTGATCCAGATATATAAAGGTCAGCTGACTACAAAATCTGTAAAATATTATAAATGCCATAACATCAAAGAACATGACTTTTTTCTTGTTGCTTACTTACTTTTGTTGCCTGAAGTCCAGCTCACTGACTAGATGACTACAGTCCTACTTTATATGCCATGATAGATTATAACATTTAGCTGAGCGAGTGAATTCCATGTGACATTTTAGATGTCTTTTTGTGGGCTAAATGATTTAATTCCAATGATGTTGTCACATCAGTGCAATAATCTCCCCACTCATCCTGCATTATGACAGCACATAAAAATCAACACTTGCTAATAGTGCAACATTTTAATTATATAAAACAAACTAAATACTACATTAGAGCAAGATACACATTATTACCCGAGAGTTGGTTCCAATAATATTAAAAAAAAATTATTAAGGAAATACACAAACAATTTTAAACACAAACAATTGTAAAATAAAAAAAATATATCATACATATCATATAAAATATTCCTTTTAGACTCACCAGATCCTTCTATCTGTTGTGTGATATGACTCTCCTGCAGAGGCCCAGTTCTTGCCAGATACGAATAATACATTTATAAGCAAAAAGTTTAAATGATAAGAGTATGATATGAGTATCTGTTACATTATGGTAGATCATGTCATCCTTTCTTCTTGCTCTTATTTTATGCTTTTGTTTCAAGATATACATCCTGAGCCTGAGTAATTTTCAGACACAACCTGTATGCAACTTACATTTAATAAAAGAGCACAGAATTTGAGCGTAGATTCCGAACGTACTAAAATTCATAATAATAGTATCATCATCTATTTTTTTAGTGCCACTAATTCCGCAGCGCTGTACAGAGAACTCATTTACATCAGTCCCTGCCCCATTGGGGCTTACAGTCTAAATTCCCTAACACACACACACACACACAAACTAGGGTCAATTTGATAGCAGACAACTAACCTACTAGTATGTTTTTGGAGTGTGGGAGGAAGCTGTAACTTCTGGAGGAACCCCACGCAAACACAGGGAGAACATACAAACTCCACATAGATAAGGCCATGGTCAGGAATCAAACTGATGACCCCAGTGCTGTCAAGGCCCTATATGTTAATACATACATTAAGCTAAACCAAGCACTATTTTAGGAGAAAAAGTGAGAAGCCTAAATTAATAAAAGGGGGTGTTCCTAAATATGTTAGCATGCAGGATTTTAAAGTAGGTGCACATTGATTTTGCATGGGCAGTTTCAATCACCATCATTAGGCAAACAGCTGGTTATCTTTGCGCAAATTGAAAGTTTTGCTGTTTTGCACATTTGTAAGTGACCTTTAAATTCTGATTTTGCACACTGGTTCAATATGTGCTACATACCTATGCATAGCCTGCATTCAGCTAGGAACCTCCTAATTTTGCCAGCTTTACTCATCTGAAGAAGTTACATTTTTGAAACCCCCGGGCGATGCCACTTTGACAGGCAATGCAGTGTGCTTATCTATGCAAATGGGAACAACGGCAGAAAACTAGGCGCAGGATGTCACAAACCAGCACGCAGCCTACGTCTTTATGGATTTGTAAATAATGAAGACAACATTGGATATCAGAGCAAGGCAAATCACCAACATACTATCATATAATATGAATAAAATAAGAGTTCATTATGAATGAAACATTGCAGTAGAGTTTTTCAGAGCTTAATATGTATTCCAAATTAGTCCAAGATGTATAAATTATTTAGACATAAAACAGAAGAGGACATTTTAAATGATTTCATTCTTTGCCACATAAATGAAAACTGACATTTTTGAACTGATGCTATATTTAGGTCTGTTGTAACTTAAACAGAAAAATTCCCCAGCACTCTCCACTGTGATCTAGTAAAAGAGCTTGTAATCTATTTGCACATAAAACGATTGTTGTTTGTGTGGCAGTAGCTTACAGGGAGTGCTGAACATTCTATTGCCATTTTGGATGCTGCTGGGGTACCTCTGGGTAAGTTAGCTCCCAAATTAAAAACACATGAATATGTGACCCAATACAGGCGCTCTCATTGTTTAGGGTTAGATCCACTCTTTTAGCATGAGCGCCTTGAAGTGACAGGTGCTTTATTATATATTTGGAAATGTGTTTAACTAAGACTTCTGCAGCTTGTGTACAAATAATATAGCAGATCTTGTTCTGGTTAACAGCAGTGTGTTGAGGGATTTTTCTGCCTATGTCACTTTTTCTAGATAAACCCCCTCCCCCCCCATTTTAGCATCTGTTGTGAACTAATATAGCACTGGTTCCCAAGGCTATGTAGATCTGGTGGACTCCTCTGGACTAAAGCTAGGTTTACACTACAGAAAAATTCTCCCGACACAATATCATTAACGATTTTATCAAGGACTGAAAGCCCCGATTAGCATGTCGATTCAGGTGTACACACTATACACATTTTACATGATTTACTGTCCGATCTGTGATTTTTCAACCTGTCATAACCATTGGCTCAAAAGATTGTGACTCCGTACACAGTGTATAGATATTTGCCATCCCGGCAATATGTTAAATTAATTTAAATCAAGGGCTGAACCTCAGCGCACACACAACACACAACCTACAAACATGCATCTAGAAACAGGATATACCATCATCGCCATTCATTCCAATGTTCAGCTTTGCGTATAGTGTATGTTCGGCAACTCTGTTCACAAATAGGGCCGCTGAGAGAGGCTGGTGGGAGGGTGGGTACAGGTTGGACTTTTTTGACCAAGGAGTGGTTCCAGAGGAGAGACTCCTTTTCACATATGCCCCTGCTACAGGAGATACAGGACAACAATTCTGATGACTTCAGGCATTTCCCGCGGATATATGATCACACACTCCAGAACTTGCCCCAGTGTGTCACGCCACTCATCCAGTAGGAGGACACCCATTTAAGGAGACCCATATCTGCAGAGCATAGACTGCTTGCTACCCTACGATTATTGGCCAACATACAGTGGAAGTGCTGCTTGGTGTCTTAAAGGCATAAATAGGACCCATATCTGCACAGCAGAGACTGCATGCTATAATTTCCAGCAGCATCAATAGGTCTCTGGCTTCTGGCGATGGAGCAGGTGTGGCCGAGAGGATGACAAGGCTGAACAAATATTTTAATGAATTGAGGGCAAACGTAAATTATGTCAAGAAGAAATTTCTCAAACTGAAGAAAAATTATCTTGATTTGTAACTAGTATATTATCCTGTTCTGTAGTGTGAAAATAAAAGATTTTGAAAACAACATTCTGGTTTCTTTGGTGAACTTAAATATCGACCTGACCCTATGGTTGATAATGGCCAAAAGAGGGGCAAGACTCTGCCTGCAGCTCAGCAACATTAAATACACATACACAGAGGTATACCAAACAACATAAATAAGATGTGAACATATCACACCAGTAAATAAATTAGAATTTGCAGAAATTATGCACATATATGTGCAGTGCTAACATTTCATTGTGAATAAATACACTTTTGTCCACCTAACAGATGTAGGGTGTACACAGGTGTGAGCCTATGGACTTGCCCACATGGTTGTTAATGGCCATGAGAGGTATACAAAATAAATATATATATATATATATATATATATATATATATATATATATATATATATATACACATACACATATGTATATACATATATATATATATATATATATATATATATATATATATATATATATACACAAATATATAGACATGCAGACATACAATGATATATACATAATACATAATACATACATACAATTATGTATACATACGCATATGTATAAATACATTATATATATATATATATATACACACACACACAAGTTAACCCGTGCATGATACTCATGCATTCTAGTCAAATCAAGCTACTTAAGGTGTTAAAAAGGTTCTTGTCATGCATTTGGGCCATAGCCCAGGCCTCAACCACCAACCACTCCCCACTGTCACCCCCGGCAACCACCAACCACTCCCAACTGTCACTTCTCCTTCAAGAAATATATATATATATATATTTTTTAAATCTTTAGAAACACTTTTAACAGTTAACAAATTAAATTAACAAATGAAAAACATCTTAGTATACCAAATTTCAGCCCTTTCTGAATTTTTTTTTCCACACACACTAAGAATTTAGTAGGTCAGTGTATAACTCCGCCCAGCAGGTGGCGCTGCAGCTTGGTTTTATTTTTTCCACACACACACAGACAGACTAACACACGCCACTAGACATTTATATTATATATAAATATATATATATATATATGTATATCTATATATATATATATATATATATATATATATAAAATGAAAAACAAGTAGATACTACAGAATGGATGAAATGGCCACGTCACATGAGTAAATAAATGAGACTTTATTGAGAATATGTATTTTCACATGTGTTAACAATGCATGTTGTATACAGTTGCATACAGGAACATTTAGATGACATGTAGAGCATATAATAACGTTTATTATTTATTCAAAAAGAACTCTATTTCCATGTGCTTTACATTTAGAACCACAGCACGTGGGATACGTAAGAGACAGCCTCATAAATTTAAATATGCAGGCTCAGAGAGACGTCACTGTTGGAGGAACTATCGGCAGAATTGTAGGACAGATGGTCATAAAAGCGCACAGACTTCAGAAATTTCACAACATCGTTCCGTCGTTTATAGAGATTTTTAGTCTGCTTATAAAATCTAATCAAACGATACAATGTGATTTGAGACGGTAAAACATGATCGCTGGAGCGTACACACTGATGCGATAATGGACCTAACTGTCGTTTATCATGTGACTGGCAGATAATCGAGTGAAAAACCTGTAGTGTGTACCCAGCCTAAGCCATAGACACTGCACAGTCCCATTATGGTCCCCGGTTGCTCTATACTTGATCTCTCCATCCTCCACTCTGGGATCTGAGAAGTAACTTCTTACATTTCCTTGCAGGAAATCTGTCTTATTATCAGCAAATTGAATTGATGTAGCACAAAATTACCAATAACAATTAATAGTATAATTATTTATGATATTATATCATTTTAGATTTGCTTTGCATATGTATCAATATCCTCTTCCCTTTTGTCTGGTCCACTAGTGTGTATGTAATCAGTGAATATACATCTGCAGGTTTGCTGGAACATTTAGAAATAGTGAAATATGTATGTCTTAATTTACCTATATGTATGAAAATTGCTATATTGCTAACTGCTTAGGTAAAATTAATCTTAGCAATGATGGTAATGGTGTGCATGGCATTACATTAACTTATACATTAAGTACTTAAAGATATTTCAGACATCGGAGTTCCAGTAATTTTCTCAGTATGAAGAGATATTATAAAACTAATATATTTACAACGGTCATAATTCTCCATTTTTCTGTTTAGATTTTATGACAGTTAAAGGACCACTAAACATAAATTATATTTATTCAAACCATTGAATACCTGCCAACAAGAAAATCGGGGCACATAAGCCACACCTCAAGATACCTTAGCCACACCCAAATCGAGCTGGATTGGATACGCTTTACCAATGTCCACTACTCCGAAATGGCAAAGCCCTACAAAGAAAATCCGAAATGATGAAAAACCGATTGGAAAAGAAACAGTCTTACCTTGAACCCGACGCTGGAGATCTCCGATGGGAGCACCATGCTGACAGCAACTGATTTCGATTGGAGAAGTGTTCGGCACTGAAGGGTGATGTCCTTGCAACGTCTGTCAATAGAAATTTAAAGCGGCAATGTCGGGTTAAGTGTTTAAACACTTAACCTTAGGGGTTCCCACATTGCCGCTTTAAATTTCTATTGACAAATGTTAAGTCTGTTTATTTTCCAATCGGTTTTTCATAATTTCGGATTTTCTTTGCAAGACTTCTCCGTGTCGGAATAGTGGTAATCGTAAAAATGATTACCACCGGATCGAGCCACACCTAATTTGACAACTTTCCAGTAACTCATTGTTGCCGAATTTCGGGACTGTCCTTTGCAAAATGCAAATTGACAAATTTAGGTCCTGATTTAAAGTTGGACAGAAGTTAAAAATTTGTTGCACTGTACATGCACCTGTATTTTGAGTTGACCGTAACTTAATATTGTGTTCACTTGCGCTAGGGAAGCAGGCCAGGGAAATTCACGTGTAAGTTCAGTTCAAGAAGGGCATGAAAACTCAAGTCAACCATGCCCCATAGAGATGCATCTGATTTTGATTTACACATATTTTAAGATACGCCTTTGAAGGGGGGTCGATTATGATTACAGCCGCATCGTTGCGACAAACGTATCTATATGTTAGATTTAAAGTTGTATGTATCTGAAGTTTCGAGCAACTCAAAACACAGCCAGGGAAATGTTAGTGCATAGACACATTTTTTTGTGTACTTGAAAGCCACATTTTTACATTTACCTTGAAATCAGGGCCATAGTGTGGAGTTGGATTCTGCAGAACGGTGAACAAAAGTAGACCTTGAAGATTGTATTGGTGGATCTTCACACTCTATATATAATTTCATACATTCAACTTATTTTAAGAGAGGATATTTTTATATGTGCTTCTTTTTTTAGGTGACTGTTTGTGCTCAGAAATGACTTTATTATGCAAATAATTATTAACATTTTCCCCCCCCCAGCCTCATAATGTCTGACATTTCTAAGAAAAGCCAACACGGTTCTCTGGTAAGCCTATAATTACCTGACTTCAATAGATAAATAAACAATATTAGCATTTTAACTGCCAACCTTAAAAAGCAGTGACATTTCCCCAAAATGCTGTACCTGCTTGTGTGATAGACCTAACCCCAACTAAACTTAATTAATGAGGCACAGCCAATTTTTATTTCCTTACCTGTTGATTATGTTGGTGAGCTACACAGTGATTGGCTTTTAATTCGATTTTATTCACAATTTTAATGATTATATGATTCAAATCCTTTTAGCTTTCTCCAAGAAGTTTTGTTTTATAATCTGCCTATCAAATTGTAATATTCATGCCTTCGAAATTCAATTTCATTATCTTTCAAATCATAATCTCCTAAGGCCCTGTGCTATGCTAGAGTGAAACCTTTAAACTCACTATCCCTTACGAGTGGTATGTTGTGGTGTATTTGTAATGTGCATTAATCATATTTAGAAACAGGTTTTATCTCTTTTATGGTAGATTTTCTTGCTCTATCGATTTCTTTTTAGACTTTTTTTTTTTGCCTTGGTCAGTCCTATGCTATCTTTCATCTACAGTATCTCCTGTACGCATAGTCAAGTTAAGACCTCACTGGAAATGGCCATTTAATTGCAGCTATAAATTGCGTGGTGTGATTCTTATTTTCAAAGCAATGTAACTTTTATTGTTCAGCAGTAAAGTATCCTGATACCTACACTTATTTAAAGGTATTGCAGAGTCCGTGTAATATCTCAGATTTGTTTTACTATCCTCTCCATCCCAGATGGGTTTATGAGATGAAATGTTTGTGCATTGGTTATAAAATATAATAATAAAATACCAGACATATTTTATGGGGTGCTTACTTACATTATGCACATACCTAAGTGGCACTGGAACAGGATTTGCTAATATAAATAGACCTGCAGGATATTTAGAAAGCAAAAATTTTACCTGTTTTTGTTTAGCAGTCGTAAGAAGCAATGTCCGCATGCTGGGTCACTGTGAGCGTCCATTGAACATTTTGTTGTTGTTGTAACTAACATGTGCATGGTGCAAGTTGAGAATTCCCCATGAAATGCTATAATATTCGGCGGCAGGCTGGTATGTAGAAGCAGTAACCTGCTCACGTTGCACATAAGTTTTTATTTTTTTATTTCAATCAGGTTTCCTAAGTTTTTACTATTTTTTTCATTGCAACATATATAATTAATATCAATTTCACTTATGACCTTGGGTCTGCTTTTGGCCTTTGAAGGCCTTTAACTGGGAGAATTTAATAGGCAACAGTGTTTCCCATTCCCAAGACATTCCTGACATTAACAGCAACAATGTTGTCCAAGGATGATTATGGGAGATCAAAAGTTTCTAAATCTTTATAAACAGCTTGCTTATCTAGTAAAATAGTGGCATTTGTTTCATTAATCATGAAACAGTTCAGGGGGAACCATAGGATTTTTTGAGGGGGGTTTCTATGTCACAAAAAAGTATATACAAGGGATGTGACTATCATTTCAGACAGTGTTACCCTGATCTGCAATTCTTCCAAAACCTTTCAAATGCACAGATAATTGTAGCCAACTGTCCTCATTCTGGTGGGGCAGTCCCAATTTTGTATGACTGTCCCGCTCAGTGAGAACTTTGTTCCAACTGCAAGGATAGTGGGGAGGAAAGTCCTGCTTCACATCTAATAGTAGTGCACACAAATTGCCCTTCATACACAGTACAGTGTGAAGCAGGACATCTATCCCAACTATCATCATCAGTTATTTATATAGCACCACTAATTCCGCAGTGCTGTACAGAGAACTCATTCACATCAGTCCCTGCCCCATTGGAGCTTACAGTATAAATTCCCTAACACACACACACACACACACACACACACAGACTAGGGTCAGTTTGTTAGCAGCCAATTAACCTACCAGTATGTTTTTGGAGTGTGGGAGGAAACCGGAGCACCCAGAGTAAACCCACGCAAACACGGGGAGAACATACAAACTCCACACAGATAATGCCATGGTCGGGAATCAAACTCATGATCCCAGTGCTGTGAGGCAGAAGTGCTAACCACTGAGCCACCGTGCTGCCCAACTATCCTTGCAGTTGCAATGTCCTGACTTACCAGGACAGTCAAGCAAAATTGGGACTACATCCCTAAAATAAGGACAATTGGCAGACTGTGCTTATTTCTCCTACCTGTTAGTGAGGTTTCCACTGTCTGTTGCTGCTCGTGCTTTAAGCTCAGTTACATTTTTTCTGGATCCAGGAATGTTGAGGCCCTGTTTGGTAAACAGGGATAAGTACATAAAATATATAGCAGTGAGTGAACTATTTAGGCATCACTCCAGCCCCAATGTTAAAATTAAGGCACATACTTTTAATAATTAGGCCTCCCTACCTGAAACCAATGGTGACATTAAGTGAATAGAATTCACATTTAATAAATAGACCTATTTCCTCCCAAATAGCTCCAACATTAAATTAATAGCATTCAGAATTAATAAATAGACCTATTTTCCTACCAGTATGCCCTGCCATTAAAAATTAATAGTACTCACATTTAATAAATACACCTATTTTCTCCCAAAAGCCCCAAAATAAAATAAGTAGTGTTCCCACTGTTTCTCCCTAAAATTGCCACAATTCACAATAAATAAATAGACCTCCTTCTCCCTAAACTCAGACCCACATTAAATTACTAGCACCCAAACCACTCTAGCATTAATTAAATAATGCATTTAAACCACTTTAAACTAATTCTCATTACTAGACCCAGTATTTAATTAAATAGTCCCACCATCAAATGTGAGGGAATAACATAACATAACATGACAAGATATGTACACACACAGTAGTTCTTCGTCTTTTACACTCACAGTAAGGGACTTGCTTTCTCAACTACAGGGAAGAACTTCTGCAGAAAAGTACACTATATTCCAATATTTGAACTTGCTTACAAGTAGACTACTGCTGTTAGCTTTAAACCTTACACAATTCACACTTGTAACTCTCTACAAGACAGTATCAATAACTGTCAACCCATTGTATAGATTGGCACAAAACAATATCAGATTTTATTTTGCATTTTGAATACATGATATAAAAAAGTGGATTATTGTATGAACCGATTGCTGTAATATCAGTTATTAAGAACATGCCATATTTGTGTAAAAATACTATTCACGATGCTTTGTACATGTATAAAAACAAAACAAAATAATTAGTCTCCTAGTCATTAGTCATTCACTCAAATGTACAGATTCTTAATACAATTTCTTTAAGGTTATGTAGGTCTTATGTTCACGTATAGGCAGCTCCTAGGAATAAGTATTACTATGTGGATTTCAGCCACTGGCAATAAAAATGATCTCATTTCCACACAAACTTATGTGTGGAATGTTAGTCATCCCAAAGTACAAGTCCTTAGTACAATAGCTATAGTATTGATCCACTTAATCACTATGGTCAAATCAAAATGTGTCAAACATTTAGTAGTAATCAGATACATGATGTTTCCACGTGATGTTTGGGTAATTAACTTTTGTTCAAACCTCAAATGGTGTGAGCAAAAATGAATGATTTTATTGTTACCATAATTGCCTTAATTTATGCAGAAACATAATGTGCAAGGCTACTATGGAACTTCGTAGCTACATGATTCTCCTCCCATTGGGCGTAGATCCTTGAGGATTGGGGACAACAGCACGGACAGACTGTCCTATTGGAGCAAAGGGCATGTACTACTTCAGCAGCAAGCCTAGCTAAACATGAAATCTAACTGGTGTGCTGCTTTAGGTTATCCAAGAAAACTAAACACTGAAGCAAATTTTTCCACGACAAAGGTACATATCTACAGCCTTTGTTTTTTTAATAGTGTTAACCAGGCAAATAGGGATGAACCCTATGACTAATAGGCATATGTGGATATGGAGGAGGAGTGGGATTTGGCTCCCTAGTGTTACTCTCTGCATTTATTACAAAATAATGTATTTGGTGAGCCTCACCCTGCTTGTTGCTAAAGTGAAGCTTGACGGTGAGCTGTTATTAACTAGCAAACAGCTCCTGGCATGGACATCTGTGGTAAACCTGAGAACTATGAAGATACAACTATCCATTTCAAACACATCAGTCACAGTTAGAATAAAGAGCAGTGATGGGACTGGAGGTCAATCAAGAGGTGCTTGCAGGGGTGCACTGACCAATGAGATAAGGTCTATGTCATGAACCTGATATCACAGGCAGGTGCGCATCTGCAAGACCTTGTGATTGGCTTCCCATCCTAGAGCTTCTATGTATTCTATGTGCAGCTACTCTGATTGGCCTGACACAGAGGATAAACAACAATTATGGAGAAGAGAGCCTAGAGAAGGGCATAGAACCTATTCCTTTATGGAAATCAGACCAGTTTCACCAGTACCACTTCAGTAGCCCACCATGAACAAAGAATCCCATCTCCTCACTCACATCACACCTGCCTCCAGGTCTAGGTGCCTTTGTTGGAGAAGAATTGCATGTAGATTTATATCATCATCTTATTCTGTAGACAAAATCTGAATATCACCGAATGTCCCAGATGTTGACCCACTATGCCATAGCAATTGGTGCTAGCCAACCTGTTGGGATTTTTGGAAACCCCAGTATTGAATGAAACTCAAGATTAAAAATCATATTCCAATGCAAGTTTGGGGCAGGCAGTACAGGTGCAAAAAAGAATAACAAGTCAGAGGATCAAGCAATCAAACATGGTCAAGCAAGCCGCAAATGGTCTAACACTTTATATGAAGCACCTAAACAACTACAGTTGCCAAACCACCTCTTCCTGCCTTCTCTCTGGTACTTCCTGATAAGAACCCAAACAAGTTCTGTGAAATATAAAGAAAAAGAGAGCAGAAGTAACGAACAGACTCTTAAAGTCTGCTATGAACTACGAGTTTGTAGGCTGCTGTAAGTCTGTGGTACAATTTTCAGGTCAGCTATGTCGAAGTCAGATAATTGGATATGGTCATTTCAATCAATAACTAACAACTTGATTGTCTTTGACTGAAATCATGCGAATAGCATGCTTTGGCGTGGAGGAGCGTAATTAACTGTAACATGTGCAAGCACTTATACACGCATTTACTTTAACACATACACTTGTAATTAGTTTACATTAAAAAATGAGTTGCAACGCATAGTTATTTGTACTGAAATGTAGTAGAGTTTATGGTGAAATATTATAATGTTATATACACGTTACTGAGAACTAAGGTTCAGGTCATAGGTAACATATCATGTCTGGTATCATCGGTTCAACCGCCGAAAGGATCGCACCTTTCGTATTCTAGTTATGGATGATAGGGAATAAATTATTAGAATGATATTGTCTGTGTAATGCTAATAGACCAGTTTGAACTAGTTATTGGCGGGAAGATTAGTATGCATCTTCTGGAGAGCTGACCCCCACCCTTGGATGGCATCGTTTGAACTGGCCAATGACCTGCATTGCACTGGACCTTCCTGAAGCCTGAACCTATGGAAACATGCCAAATCATCTGTATTGTTTTCACTGTATCACTGACTATATACAGGCAGGAGCTTTTGGACCAGTATTCAGTCACATTGATCACAGACTTCAGGACTGAATGACTGTATGCTGGATCCAGGTCGACTGCTAAGTAGCGGCTGTACTTATTTTATTCTGACTTGTTATTCTGCAACTTTTGGCTATTAAATCACATTGTGCTTTTGAACCACATCACTGGAAGTGGACAATAGTTATTGGATAGCGACAAGACATACATAACAGCTACCATACACTTTTTCTACAAGGCCATGCCTTGTCTAATGACTGTGCCTAGTTGCCCATTTCTGACCGCCAGATGCAATCAGCAGGGAGTAAACTATCTACACAGGTCTACAGCAGGGTTTAGTGGAGAAGGTTTACAGATCTCCTGGGACGTACCTATTATGCTAATGTTCACTTGCATATTATTGCAGACATCTGCAAAGTATTATATATCCCAATGCATCTATTTCTATTCAAATGAAATTTTGTCATCTTTATCTTTTTTTATGTGGCATTTTCCACATTTTGTGTTTCTCAAAATTCCAATTTATTTGAGCTGCTGTCACGAAAACATGATCAAAATCCTGTCAAATTTGATTAGATTGGTATCTCCTGTCCTCAGACGTTCAGTAGTTTGTATATTGTTTATCATATACTGTTCACTTGGAGGATTAAGAACAGCCTGCAGATTTGTAAGTTGCTTGATAAAATATTAATCTTGTGATTTCTATTTCAATCCCTTCTAATATTTCATATTACCTTTTTAATCTGAAGTTAACCTGGTATAGCAATCCTACAGAGATTGGAAAAAGACTACTATTTAAAATAATCATTATTTTCTGGCTATCTACAAAATAAATATTTTGCACATAAATGGTTGGTTAAACGAAGAAATCACGCTAAGAAGCTCAGGTATATTGGAAATATGTCATATCTGCAATTTAAATACATTTTACTATACATATTGCTATTAAACAATATATTTCAAAGTTACTTTGGATTGTCGTGTCTTCACTGTAGTAGTTCCGATGGTTAAACTTCAGCCAGTTCCGGGGTCTCAAAACAATTTGCGGAATAAAACACAGGAAATTTGATACAGTTTTTTATTCAGTAAAATGAAGTGCCTAAAACTATAGGTAAAATCACCATTTTTGAAGAACAACTAATAATTAATAAAAAATAATAATTCTACATTGTTATGAGTTCTGTATTTCTAACTGATTGTCAGATGTTCATATTGTATGCTATCTGCTGATGATAAAGTAGCTATATCTACATTAAATGTGTTAATTATCTACACTTGAAAATAAATAGTTATGTGTTGTCGCTAAGTCGTAGATAGTGTAGTAATAGGAGTTCCCTATTGCCAGACGTTTCAATTGGACGTTACGGTCTTCACACTCCTGGATGCTGTACAGTACAGGACAGCCATTGCTATCCAGTTTCTGAAATTGCATTTGCAGTCCTGCTCTGAGGAGTTTTTGTGACATCAAACTGTAGGAAGTGTTAATGACAAGAGAGGCTATAAGCCAAATGCACTTAAAATCATGTGTGTTTGTCTCTCTCCAGGTGGTAGTCGGCATATCGATGCTGACTACCCCGATAAGACTTACCCAGACGTCTTCACACCGAAGGGCTCCTTCCCGGCGAGGCTGCAGGACGACTGATGTGCCAACCGACTGCAAGCAATCGCGATGAATGAAGAAGCCTGCACGACTTCATGACGTCACTGGTAACCACCACGCTGTTATCGGTGCTGTTAAGGGGGTAATGTAAGTATGCGGCCAGGGACAATGTATTTTTACAAAGCATTGTACATTGTCCATGGCTGCATTCGTCCTGAAGCCTCATCGGGAAGGAGTCCTTCGGTGTCAAGATGTCGAGGTAAGTCTTGGCGGAATAATCACCATCATTATTCCATACCCTACCCATCTGTCCTGTCATGCACTTACCCATTCGGGGTTAAGTCTCCTGCTTAGCCAACCAATAATATCCATGGGGAGGGTCCATAGTCTTCACTACATGTAAGGCATGCTGGGCCTCTTGGTTTCCTGCACCGTATACCTCCCTCCTGCCCAGCTATAGTAATGGAATTGGTTTCATGTTTGCACGAACCATCGTCTTTCCTACACAGAGGAAGCACATTTGGTAGGCGAGGATTACAGGCAGCTACTATTAAGCATATGATGTTACCAATAATTGGTAGGGGTCACTGCCCCCTTCAAAGTAACATGACTATTGGTTCTTTTGTGTGGAGGACCCCTTGACATGCCTTGTGTGGACATGTCACTGTCTAGTCCAGACGGGGTGTATTCACTCTATTTCCAGAAGTTTAACACTGGTCAATCGTAAAGGATAACTTCCTGGGACCAGTAGGTAAGGGTCTGACCTTCCACTGTTTGGCTTTGCATTTAGTTTGGCCGACTGCCCTGCTCTTGCCGTTACCTTTTGCAGTATCATATATATTTAAATCAAAATAAAACCGTGGTTATTATATGGTAAATACACTAATAATAAATGAACATCAGAAGGAGGTTTGGGTGTATGAATTAGAGACACTATGCAGTTGAAGCATAGCCTAAACTTTTACAGCACAGTCTCCAAATTGGCACAAATTGATTGTGAGATTAAAGCCCTGCTAACAATAATGATAATATAAAAGGCAAAGCGGGCAAGAGAAGGTCATCGTTTTGCAGCTGTTTTTCTCCAATAGGGCATGTGGTGTTAATAATTGCACATTGGATTTAGGCTTCTTTGTTATACAAGCCTGTTTTAGGTGTTTTCCCAAGGTTTCAAAACCGCCAGTTTTACTAAGTATCCCATTATACAAAGCCATCCTGGTTTTTAACATGACACAAACCGTCAGATTTATTAAACTTCGGTTTGACAAAGCGCTGGAAAACCGCCAAAAATAAAGAGGTGGCTGCGAGAAGGGAAATTTTGCCAACTGCATGCTGTTTGAGCCATCTTGCTGTTCAATACATAACAGAAGGCACCGTTGATTTATGAATTATGGGAGCAATTATTATTTACTGATTAAGGGGGCAAAATTAGTTTATAAATAACTTACAGGGGCAAATTTATTTTTTCCTTACATTAAGGAGCAACATTCTAATAATATAATGCAAAGAAAAATTAAATTTGCTCCCATAAATTAATTTTAAATTTATTTAGCAGTTTGAGCTATCTAGCCTATCAGAAGCAGGTTTTAAAATGATTCCTACCCTTTCTCTTGCTGTTCTTCAGGCGGTTTTGACCAACGCCACACATCGCCGGTGGTTTGACATTTTAGCCTCAAACAGTCCTGCAGTAAATGAACCGGTTTGGAGCACTAAACTGCCGGGATGTGCAGAGGTTTTAAAACGCCTTAAAAAATGATTTTTAGTAAATCTACCTGTAGGTTATAAATGCTGCCCTTTAAAAGGAGGCTAGATTAAACTTTTCATAAACTCTTTCAATTCCAGATTGCCCAGCTTAGAGTTAATATTGTTGCTAACAGGGGAAGGAACAAGCCAGCAATATTCCAAATTGCCGCAGTTTTGTCTGATCCTGTTATGGGGTTAAACCGATTATTTAGCGCCTGTTCGCTCTTAACATGATGAATGCAAATAGCCTAAAGTTTCAATCTTATTTAATTATTTTTGTCAATTCTGAAAAAGAAAAGCCTTATTTCTTCATCCTATTTTGTCCATGAAAACATGCTTTGTAAACAAATATTTATTTAAGAACAAAAAAATCTAAATAAGAAAAATTAAAACATAGCAAACACAAAGCTAGTATTAGGTTTTGTTTTGTTTTTTGTAAGCAGCCTTTTTCCGTCCAAAATTTTGGTTTCAATTCAAAACAATGAGCCCCTGCTGCCAACCTTTGATTTTGAACAAATATCTTTTCAAAAGCATGGCTCAGAGCCATTTAATCATGAATGGAGCCTTTAGCTGTGTGTTAACCTCTTTTAATACCCACAAGTTAGCCGCAATCGACAGCAACTGCAGGTAAAGTATAGCGGCAATTATAAGACTGAATGCTATAACCCAATTTATAATATTAACAATAGAAGGGAAGTATATAATTTTAAATTAAGTCAAGTAGACTGGATGTACTGCTTTCACTAGAATGGAAAGTGTGTTCTACAGTATAGTCGAAAAAAAAAAAAGAAGAAAAGAAGATGTGAAGACTACCAATGATTTATTGTGAGAGAAGTGAGAACATTCTGATTGGATTCATGCAGAGACAGGAATGGATAGCAATCTTCTTAGAAAGACCATTTCAATAGTGGAAATAGAGGTCACATGTAAATCAGACGAGAGGTTAAAATGCTCTGTATATGGATATGAAGTCATAGTTTTACCTGACCAGAAAAGTCCATTATTTGTCCATTTTTGTTTAGATAATACCCGGTTCTAAGACAGACTAAGGAAAAACAGATTAAAAGCAGATGGAGAATGAGATTTGCACTTTCGATATTGCAAAGACTATTAGGCAGCGGGATCATCACTTAACAACATCTCCCATGCACTTGATTACATAGAATGTGTTTTTTGCAGAAAATGATGCATAAATAGTGCATCAAAAGATACTTCCTATGTTCAACACAGTCATTTCCTTGAGAAACCAAAAATGAGATATTCATTTTAAAGTACCTGCAAACACATTAAACACACAAGTTTGTTTTAACAAAGTTGTGGGTACAACAAAATGTGGTTCCTTTAGTGCATTCACTGTCCTGGCATTTTGGAGGCTTGGTAATAAAAATGTTAACCTATAAATGCCTTTTTTGTTGCTGTGTTTACTTCAAACTTCATTAACTGTGCATTCATGTCATAATGTACATAGCAAATAGCAACAGGCAACAAGTTTGATTTTGGATAAAAATGAGGGTCACAGCTTTAATTAAATTGCTGTATAAATTGCTGGCAAGAAAAATAGAGCATCGAACACGCAACTCAAAATAACCTGGTAGGAACGGCACTGGTGCACATTATGTTTTTGTAATCTTATGGCTTTTTAAATATTTATTTAGAGATACTGGTGACATTTCGGTGTGGAGCTGTGGAAAAAGACTGGACAGTACCACTTTTCTTGATCTTCATGCTTCTTATAATTCTCAGTATATGTTCTTGTTCTGTTTGCAAAAATAACTGTATGCTGCATGTTATTCTCAGTATATGTTCTTACTCTGCATATACAAACAATTGCACAGTTGTTCTGTATGATGCATCCTATTAACAGGATCTTTATGTAGAATTAAATGCACAGCACCGGTCGTCTGGTTCAGTATTCTAGTTGTTCTTCCCAGGTTCTGTCCTCATTCAGTATTTGCAGGCCGTGCCTAGTAACAATTCTCTTACTCAGTATTCTAGGTGTTGTGCTCAGATCTGTTCTTATTATGTATGGCTGATGTTCTGAAATTCATGATACATAGCAGCACAATATTCACTGACCCTCCAACATGACCTGTTCCACCTGGCAGATCATGTTCTGCTCCCAATGTTCCCATTTATTTTCTTGTTACAGTTAACAGTGCTGAAATCATTAATTATAAGAATGTGTTTTATTTTTTAAAGTTAGTTAAAAGTTAAAACATTTTTGTTTGACTATTCTAAACCCTGAGAAATTATGTGTTCCTGACATTGCTTTAAATAATGGTGACGTTGACAGTACCGGGACTGTTTCCGGTGAAACTATTTCAGTTTGCAAGGAGTTAAAGAGTCGTGTCCACAAAGTTCATATATCAATTTTTTATTGCAAACATGTAAAACAATAATTATAATTTACTTAGCTTCGATAGTTTTATTAGTAATATGTTCAATCAGCAATTATCCAGGACCCCGTTCTCGACTGGAGCTGGACAGACAAAAGAATGACGCCACTACAGACGATGCAAGATGAGGCACCTAATGTAGCAGCAAAACCAGCTTTTATAGATCGGAAACTAAGGGTGATGGATATCACTAGCATATAAGGTATACACATAATTCAGAATTTCTTATTGGTACAGCTATGAGTATTAAACAGTTTACTTATTCTACGCAGGTGCAATAGCAGTGAAGTTACAGGGACTTTCCAGTGCATGTGCAGTTAGCACCGTGAGAATGCCTAGCTGATATATGTTTATAGACATATCCCGACCTTGCCTTGGTTACATCAGCATTTCATAATACATGCAATAAAAGTACAAGAACAATAAAATGGAGTTCAGCACTCATTTTGCTTGGCCTGCTCCAAGTTTTACCCCTAATTTTCATAATGCATGATGCATATTTCTTATGTAATAGGTAGAGAGGGGAACACTTGGTATAATTACAGACCAAAGCCCCTGATCATCTTAATCCACCATTGACTGGGCCTATAGGAAAGTGAAGTAACCTGGTATCTCCTGTATAGTATCCATAAATATGTTACCACTAGCTACACTAAGGGGTAAATTTAACAAGCTGAGAATTTCCGGCGGGTTTGAAAAAGTGGAGATGTTGCCTATAGCAACCAATCAGATTCTAGCTGTCATTGTGTAGAATGTACAAAATAAATGATAACAAGAATCTGCTTGGTTGCCATAGGCAACATCTCAACTTTTCCAATCTGCCAGAAACTTGCAGCTTGATAAATTTACCCCTAAGTCTGGATAAATGTACCCCTAAATCTGTATAAACATACATGTGTTACATAATTTCACTTATTTTAACATTAGCTCCATCCCACTAATATTGTACTAATAATGTAATCTATCAGTTTCTGAATACATTTGGATACAATTGTCCTTTGTCTAGAAACAACAAGTTTTCCTTGAGTATATAATGCTGTTTCAGATACAGGATCTCACAGTTGTTCTACAGGTTCTCATGGCAATTCACGCTCAGTATGATACAGTGCACCATCACTGATGGATGTGTTTGTGTTGTTAAAGGTTTGGAGAGATGTCTAACATTTATATATGAGCTAAATGCATTCCTATGCAAATTGCAAATTACTTTACAAATGATGCACTAAAAAAGGTTGGAATTTAAAATTATCTTTTAAAGTTTCATTAAAAAATAAATGAAACAAAAATTACATGTATCATATACATTATACGTGATTTTTTAATTCCTTTTTCTGTTTTATCTTGCAACACAGGATTTTTGAGTTGACCTAGTATCACAAATAGTCTTGTGAATCGATTGCTAGGATTTTCATTTACCTCTAGTCTCTAGGGATAATACACCGTTATACAAAAAAGGAATTTTAATCAGAGCAAGATTCAGATAGAGTAGGCAACCTTCCCTGACACCAAACTCTTAAACAAACCATGTTACAATGTAAGGGGTGCAAATTAGTTTATTATTTTGCAAATAAGTTAATTACTGGCTGTTTTTTCATGTAGCACACAAATACTTGACACCTTTATTTTTACACTGAAATTTAAAGTTAATCTAGGACATGCCCTACACAATCTATAAATCTGTCCTCACATTTTACAATTTACCTCCCCTCCAATGCAACATGGTTTTGCCCAAGTTCAGAGTTACTCCTTTTTTATGCTTTGTTCTCATTAATGTCTGAGGCCCACTGACTCCAGAAAGAGAAATGAACTGTGAATAGACTCTTGAGTAATATTTTGTCAAGCAGAAGCTATCAAGTTGAGCTAATGGAAACTTCATTTATCTTTCTTCATAATGCAAACATCATCTGGTTCCTCAGAATATTTTTTTTTCCTTTTAAAAGTCTCCCACTGGTTTATAGATGGGATATTATAGTATAGATGTGGCACATATTTTAGGGATACCCAATTTTCTCTGGTCTAAAAGTTGCCTAGCACAGTTTTGAGATGTGCTTTCCCAAAATCTACCTTGGTCATTGTCAGAAACACCCCAGCCTGTCCCAGATACAGCAATCTGAACAGCTGGCCGTGACAGCCGTCCCCATTGTCACTTAGCAATGAATTCACCTTTTCTGCCACCACAAAGGATTTACTATGGTGTTCTTACGTTCACCAAAACCACTTATTAATGTTTCACACTTAATTCACATACACATGTAGCATAAGCCTCCCTGGGCTTCATAAATTAACAAAGAATCACAGAGAATATGCTAGATTAAATGTATTTAAATCCGAAAAATGTTTCTAAAGCTTAGTTACAACAAGTTAATGACAAGACATACAGTAAGTTGCAATAGTAAGTTTCAGAAAATAAAATATGAATTAAAACCAGTCACTTGGTGTGAGTGAGGAACACAATTGAGAATGATATGACATTTTAGTCTTGATAGACCCACTCATGAAAATGCACAATTTAATGTCTAGAACAGCAGATTTTAAACGCTTCTTACAGGCTCTTCACCCCCACCTTAAAAATTAAATTTTCAACTAAGTCAGATTAATTCCCAAAATGACAGAGTTTTCCAAAGTAAATAATCTACCACTAAGATATATGTTTGGGAACCTCAGAGAATCTCTCACCTCTGCTCTGCTTGAGAGGCTAGATGGTTTACAACGTTGGGGCTTCAAACTCCTCCAAGATCCTTATTTATCCCGGGCCTGGCTAGTTTCAAAAGATTAATGACACTTGCATAGGTTCAGACTCATGCCATCTAGGAAAGCACACGATGAGATTACATTACAAGGTTACATACAATATACATTGTCATACATGAATTCAACAGAAAATTACAATCAGTCATTAGATATACTATATAATCGTCACATTCATGCTTTGAGTGTTACATTGTATGGTGTATCGATGCACATAAGGATTCATGTATGCTCAATTTGTTAAAAATCTAATATTTTCTAAGATCATTTATATTATGCATATAGTAAATGAACAATGAACAGGCAATTTATATTACAGCTGATTCCTGTGCTATTTTTGCATACAAAATGGAAACACATCACTTGTTTCTGAATCCGTCTGATTTTGATGACTTTTTTTTGGGTCTGAAGACAAAAGGATATTATATTATTATAAATTTGTCTTTTTACTAAACTATCTTGAATTTCTTTGCTGTCTGCATGCAGATGAATGGAGAAATGGATGCACAATCAAACCATTTAGACAGTACATTTCTTTCTGGATTTGTTACAAAAATCCAAATTATATGTAATTATTTTACTCTAGATATTTCTCTCGGTTTTACTACAGGTATCTTCATCTAACGGTCACATTGTGTTTGCTTATGATAATGTGTTGTGGAATGACTATTTTGATGAATCATTAAAGAAACAATTTTTGTGGACAGATTTTACAGAGAGTCAACATTATCTGAAAGTGTGATAGCAAGGCGTGAATCTCACAAGTGTTTACGGATATAATGCCTTTCCTTATGTTAACTGTCATCATTATTATATATGTAGTAACAGTCAGGTAGCATAAGCTCATCCCCACTCCATTATTACAGTCAGATTAAAAGCACTGTACTACTTGAGTTTGATTAAAGTCAGCAGCTTCATCTTCCAGACAGAATTATTTAGAGTTCAACGAGCAATAAAACACATTGGCACAATGAGCACAGGACACATTTACATGTATAAACCTATTTCTTGTTTGTCTGTCATTTAAACTATTTTGTATTCTATTAGCCGCCATACAACCACTCAATTCTGAAAATTGCTTTGCATTTTAGTAATTCTGGAAAAAAAAATCATTCAGGGGAGAAATGGATTAACTGTGCATAGGGTTTGAGGATACCATAGGTTAAAAAAATGGGTAGATTAGATGGGCCAAGTGGTTCTTATCTGCCATCAAATTCTATTTTTCAATCTTTCTATGTGCACACTGCTCCATCCCCATCTCTCATACTTCACCTGCTGCCGATGAGAATGTTATTTATAAAAAAAAAAGAAAAACCATAAAGAGATGTGTAATTCTCCTGGAGGCTTGTAAGTTCAACAATCAAGAGTGAGGGAGATTAGGGTGAAATGTTGAGAAGAACGGGTGCAAAATTGAGAGTCAGTCCAGAGATTAGTCGAGAATATGCAAGCGATGGGACAGAGTTTATAACTAGAGCAACGATACAGATTACAAGGCAAAGATAGTGCCTAGTACTGCTAACTGCATGCAAGTCGGTTGTGAGCCTGTGGGTACTCACTAAGAGAGGCACCCAAGAGACTCCAAGGTTGTAAACTAATTGCAGCTTAAAACAAGTGAGAGATATTCAAATGTCAAGGGGTTGGGAGTGTGCAATTGTGAAAGTTGTGTGAGCAAGGACGAACATTTATCCAGCCTTGGAGAGCAGGATCAAGTAGGTGTTACACTCAACAGTAGGGGAAACTAAGATCAGTTACTCTAGTGCTACTATTTATAAGACAAGAAGTAGAGAGAGACAGAGCAAGACAGAGAGAGAGAGAGAGAAAGAGAATGTAAGTGTCCTACATCATGCATCAGCTATTGAGCAAGTGATGTACTACAAAGAGATTGAAGTGAAGAAGTGATTTGTACTGTGAAATGATGTGATCCAACAATACGATATATGCAGTCAAGTGGTCATAAAGAGAAAGACAAGAGACTGTATATAAGAGACTGTACATACATTGCTCTCATTTATTGATCAAACTAAGAGAGCCTGTACCCATTCTTTTTCTCAGTTGTAACTGTACATTATTTCACCTACTACATCTGCACGACATCTGTTCTTATGTTATCAAATCTGCGTATACAGGGACACTTGTTTATTAACTTTCACCGAGAAGATCCTTAGGTGGGAGACACCGAGCTACAGCTAGGTGGTTCAACAGGTAGGAGTAAAGTCTAAACCACTGTCACCACCCATCCAGGCAAGCAGGGCTTACAAGTGTCTTTCTGATTACACAGGAAGCTCCTTGAATACTTTACATAGACAGAAAAAGAACACTTTTTACTCCTGTTATATTAGGATTTTTATGTCCCTCATCCCAAAATACTGTTTGCATCATTATCATTTACTATATTGATGATCAAAATAAATTACATTTGGATTACTTATAACCTAAATAGGCAGCAATGTAAACATATGTGTCTATATACTTGGGAATTAAATGTGTTACAAGTACAGACACCCTGGGAAGCAGTGGGTCCATATTTACTTTTTAATTATTTTAGGCTGCATAGAGAAAATGGTTTGAGTATTTTTTTCTATTGTTTTTAGTTCTTAAGTTAACATGAGGCAAGGAAACCTAGTTTAGATAGTATAAGGGTAAGGGATTAAGTTGATGGTGTCAGAGTGACTGGTAGCACTAGCCAGCTGCCTGTCATTCTATCACTGTAGATAAATGCAAGCAAACAAGGTAGCATTTCCAACTCTCACCACAGGGTGCAGCCTTCTGTTTCATCATATTTCCTCTAGCAAAAAAACTTCAGCAAAATGTTATCTTGTCAGTAGTGTGTTATACATTGAAAAGACGAATAGTGTCAAGAGAAAAATTAGTTATTACAAATTGATCATGTAAAAAATCTGCTTAACATCTCTCTCTGAAGCACCTAACCACATAGAAGTTGAAAACTTTAACAGACATGCCAATTTAAAAACATGTGTTATAATGTATAGTAAAGTTTTCATTCTTAGACATTATCCAAATAATAAATAACTGAAAGGACCCAATGACATCACACCATTTACAAGCATTGTGTCCTTTAGAGTATCTTACACATACTGTAAGTCTACCATTATAAATATTAACTAGACACTCAGCTAGCATTTTCTCTGCTCAAGGCAGCTTATGATCTTTTTATAAAAATACTCAGAATTATAGTATTACATTCCCTTCACATTGCCACACACATCTCTACCTGTGATTTCCAGAACACAGTAATTAATCTTTGCATAAGACAGTCTAGTTCATGTGCATTGCCTTTGATTGATTATATTAGAAATTTAGTGCTACATCTCATACAATAGCAATATTTCTTTGTATCATGAACTGCAAACTCAACTATCAATAGCTGAAAAAGCCAAGAATGGCTCAAATTAACATGTAGAGCATGTAGAATAACCTTGATAAGAATACAATACATTTCGTGAAACCTTCTTTCAATATCCTCCACCTCGGTTTTTCCATTCCAGTGATTTAAAATCTGTCACATGAGTATTTGACAAAAATGATTAAAAACATAATTACATACTGAATTTTTGTGCTGCTTTAAATTCAACATAAACTAAATTAATGCTACAATAATTAGCATTTTTTAGTAAACATAATTGGTCAGCTGTGGAGGCAAGATTGTACCATTTATGGACATGAAAAACAGCAAAATGTCTACAATGCGCAGGAAGTGGATTAAAAAACGCATGACTGTCTGCCTATGAGAGTATTGTGAGTACTATGAGACTTGCTATAAACAGACATGTTGAGGCAAAGGGTGTTAAACGTTACTAGATTTTAAAATGATAAATCATAAGTACCTTGAAATAGATGTTACTAGTGTGCTTATGAATGTTTGGAGTGTTTGCAGTATTTGGTAGGGTACAACAATAGGGTGCTTGGAGTGTATATTACAGGTGGAAGGATTGCATTTGATACTTGAGGTGGACATCATGGGAGTGACCACAATATTCATGCTTGGATATTACTACTGCTTACGGTTGCTTGATTGATACTCTCCGTCTTGTGCCATAAAAAAATAATCAAAATATGTTTTAAAAAATACGTTCATCCATATTTGGAGAGGGGATATCTGCAGTAGTCAGGACTTTGTGTGGTTTCCCTTCGAGATCACCACTGGTGAGACATAAACCTGGAAGTTGCTAACCTGACATGCACAGTCAGCACTTAGCAGGGCCTATGGGACGCATTGGAATACTCCTGAATATGGATATTCCTTGATATTCTACAGCATTCAAATGTAGACAGATTGTGTAGTTGTAGTCTCTTACCTCTTCTTGCTCTTCTCTCTTGCTTGTTCTTGCAGTTTTGTTGTCCTCTCGATGGCTTCTGGAATGCTGTTTTGAAAATGCAAAAATTGGATTATAATGCAAAATGTTAACAAGCCCTGAATGATTATGCCCTTAACTTAATACAAAACACAATATTATGGCCAAATAAATCTACCCCATTTTACTAGTATATATAAGCAATATCTGAACATTTGTGGTCAAATACAAACCTCTACCAGCCCCATTTCACTAGTATTTAGTATTCTAGTGATCACTGGGACCACAAAGAGCATCCATCTAAACACCACTATAAAAAGATTGTGCCCCCCCAAAGCTGTTCTATTTTTTAAATACCCCCTTTCAGCCATTTGCATTACCCCCATACAGTAATTTTTCATCACTTCAACCTGCCCTGCAGCCACTTTAACTACTTCAACACCTCCTGCAGCCATTTTCCTTAACCCCTTGCAAACATTGCCCCCCTGCAGCCATTTTCCTTACCTCCCACCTTGCATCTAACCCCCCTCCACAACGCAGCCAATTTTCTTACCTCCCACCCTGCATCCAACACCCCCCACCACCATTTTCCTTACCTGCCTCCTTGCAGCTATTTTCCTCACCTATTTAAGTAGTACAAAATATATAAGCTAAGAAATGGAAACTCAACTGGTCTTCCCCTCAGTAAAATATACCACAAAACATTAATAGATCTGTTCGCTCCTAACCATCCTATTAATCATTTTTAAGTATTTAAGATATGCAAACGTTTTTGAGAAAAAATTTGCTTACAAAAATTATTTTGGGATACAACAAATGAGTCTGAATCCTTTGAGTTTATAGATGAGGATTCCCTCTATAGTAGTAGGTTCAAAAATAAATCTGTGTTTAACCCAATGTATAATAGGGGTTGCTATATTGAATGTTTTGGAAAAATGTTACAGAAAGATCTAGAATCTATTCCTAAAACCAAAGGGATTAGATACAATCTTACTAAGAGAGAGAAAAATCCTCTTGTGGCCTTAAAAAATGATTCCTCCCTCGCGATTAAACCTGATGATAAGGGGGGTGGAATAGTTTTATTGGATAAGGATAAGTATGTTGGAGAAGTTTTAAGGCAATTAGAAGATAGGGACACATATACTGTCTGAAAAACGATCCCACAGAGAAATTCAGATCGCAATTGTCTTCATTGCTTACTAAATATAAGGATATTGCAGTTTTAGATTCCAAAGTTATTGAATTTTTGACTATCATATATCCTGATACTCCACTATTGTATATTTTACCCATAAGGATGTTAAAGGAGGAAAAAATCCACCAGGGCGTCCCATTGTAGCAGGGACAAAATCCTTGAAATCCAATCTATCTCAGTGGGTTGATTATTACTTACAAGCTATAGTTATTAAGAATTGTTCTTATCTGAAGGACACAGGAGATGTCCTAAGAAAGCTTAGAGAAATTCAGTGAAAGGAAGGATGGTTTCTGGTTACTGCAGACATAAAATCACTTTACACTTGTATTGCACATAAGGATGGCCTGGAGGCCATAAGGTATCTTTTAGAGAGGGAGAATATGGACTCCTCTATGAGAGAACTATTATTGGAGGGTATTAATTTTATCCTCACTAACAATTTATTTTTTTGAGAGACAATATTATGTACAACGCAATGAGACAGTTATGGGCACCAGGTTTGCCCTGAGCTACGCAAACTTATTTCTGGCCCATTGGGAAGAACATACCATATGGGGTAATGAAGAACTCGGGGCAAGCCTGGTGTCATGGATGAGGTACATTGATGATGTGCTTTTTATTTGGAAAGGGAACCTTTCCAAACTACATGTTTTTTGTGAGCATCTTAATAAGAATGAAATTAATGTTGAATTTTCTTATGAGATTAGCGCCAATTCAGTAAATTTTCTTGATTTCAATATCTATATAACCGATAACAACATCTGTACAAGGACCTATAGAAAACCCACTGACTCGAATTCATACATCCTTGCTACAAGTGGACATCATAATAAGTGGTTAGATAATGTCCCTAAGGGGCAGTTTCTACGATTAAAAAGGCATTGTTCGGATCATATTGTGTTGTAAGATCAAATGAGTGAAATGAAGAACCAATTCCGTAGTAAGGGAAACAAGAATGCGGTGTTGGATAGAGCTATAGAACAGGTAAACTGTTTAGATAGTGATCAGGTTCTCAATCACATTCCTTATAAGAAATCAGATGATAGTAGAATAGCTTTTATCACTCAGTTTAATTCTCAGTATAGAGAGATTGAATCTGTTATCTCTAAGCATTGGGATATATTGAAGAAAGATCCTACTCTTTCTGGTCTTTTTTCTGAGAAACCCAAGTTTGTGTACAGACGGGCCCCTAATTTAAGGGACAATTTAGTAAGAAGTACTCCAAAAGGAAGTTAAAAGATCGGGGGTAACTTCGAAAAATTTTTTTAGGTGTGGGATGTGTGCGGCATGTAGGGTCACCTTTTCCAATTAAATAACTAAAATTTCTAACTTTGAGGTTAATGGCCAAATATATTCCATTAAGACTTATCTAAGCTGCAAAACTTCCAAAGTAGTGTATCTTTTAGAGTGTAAGTGTGGCCTTTTTTATGTAGGACATACATCACGACCATTAAAATCCAAACTAATATGAGCACCTCCACAATATAAAAAGAGGACTTGAAAACCATTCAGTATCCTCTCATTTTAAAAGTCATCACAATTGTTCTGTTAGCGGTCTAAAAAAAATGTTTAGCCATTGACAAATCAGAAAATAATTGGGGGTGGAGAGATTTTGCCGTAACCCTTGCCAAATGCGAGATGAATTGGATATACAGATTAGGCACATTGGCTCCAGCGGGATTGAACCAGGATTTTGAGTTTAAGTAGTTTTTAACTGAAGATTAGATTTTTTAGTATAATGTTTATTATGATTTTCTATTTAATTAGTCATCTATTCAAGATAAATATTGTTACTTATTGTAAACAATTGTATTAGTTACTATTTTTTTATTTTATTTTTTAATGTATTATTTTATTTAGTTTTTAATGTCATTATTATTATTTCTATAGTAATTTTAAGGTGTCAATAGTGATGTATAATATGAAGGACGTTTGAACACACAACTGTTTTTTATTGACTTTTAATTAGAGTTAATTAGCCTCAGTATTTAATGTTGAGAATTCTACACCTTCCATTTTACACCTTGAGAAAGGCTCCAGGAGAGCTGAAACGCGTTGGTGTGGAGAGTGGGGAGAACGAAAGCACCTTACAGACTGAAAGCTCTGAACGTTTCTGGTCTCATTTTGTTTACTAACCTGGGCGTGAGCGGTGATATATTTAGGAATGCGAAATGTCATCGACACATGGTACGGGTTCAGTATTGACAGCTGTATGGTGCTATTCTGAAGTTTGATTGTTTGCTTTTAATATGTAAATGTCTCAATAAAGTGATTTTTTTCTACGGGATTACGCTATGTGGATTTGTTTATCTCTTTTTTATGTGACATCTGGATGACCTTTTTGATTGGACCACACTAAGAGACTCGCTACAATCTAAAGCAGAGGTGGCTGCGATCTTCAGGGAAAAGCCAGTTCGTGATCAAGTTTGGAATACGGGGATAGCGGTGAAAGTGATTTCCACAGTAGTGAGGCGAGGTGGACGTCCATGGATTAGCGGTGTCCCTATATTTTGGAGACAGATGAATTATTCTCTTGTAAGTGAATTATACGAGGCCAGGACTGGAAGAGTCCTGAAGTTGTTAAGAACTTTGTGATACATTAATGAGTTTTTATATTGTTACTATATACTTTTAGGTGCTTCTCAGTTCCTCTTTTGTTTTATGTTTTATATACTTTTCTTGGGGCTTTTTGGTGTGTTCTTCATGAGGTAGCTGTAAGCAGCCAATTTTGAGCGCCTGTTTGATATAGTGATATTTGTTTCTATTAATAGATATGAAAATTAATTAAAAATATATAATATAAATGTATTACAACAAAACAATCTGGAGTCTCTATTAGAAATGTAGTTAGATCAATGCACCTATATATCTAAAATACTGTCCAAAAATGTATGTTGCCCACTTCCCTCCCCCTGCAGCTATTTTCCCCATCCCCCTTCCGCCATTTTAAACCTCCCCCTGCAGCCACCCCCATACAGCTATTTTTCTCACCTCCCACCCTCCCGCTCCCCCCCCCCACTCACTCACTTACTTACCTCATCACAGCAGCCTTCTGTCCTCTTCTATGACGGCAGCCTGCAGGAAGTTTGGGGGCAGAGAATGCTTAGTGAAGTCATGTGAGATGTGGGAATATTGCAAGACTTGACCAGGATCTTCGTGGCTGCAGTGACAGGCAACTAACATCATGGGATTTGCTGTTAGGCTTCTGCATAGGGACAGTCGGGCTCCCACCCTTTGGACCAGGGTCATACCCAATGCCTGACAGGCACGGAGGGCATCATTTTTTTAAAAAAAATTAAAATGAAATGTTAGCAGTGCCGCCCCCCCCCCCCCCCCCAGGATCCAGCGCCCAAGGTTGCAGCTTGATCAGCCGAATGGTTGATGAGACCTTGGCACTCAACAATGTTACTGAGGTGTTCCCTGACACTCACATCACTACTCTCTGCTGCTGTCTAACTCTCTGACTTCCCACTTACCTCTATTCCTCACCTCCCATCTCACATCAACGGGCAAATATATCAAGCTGAGAATTTCCAGCGGGTCTGAAAAGTGGAGATGTTGCCTATAGCAACCAATCAAAATCTAGTTATTATTTATTTAGTACATTCTACAAAATGATAACAGATGGGTTGCCCTAGGCAACATCTCCACTTTTCAAACCCCCCGGAATTCTCAGCTTGATACATTTACCCCCAAGACTCTTCCCATCACGTGCATCCTGCCTGCATGCAGTCTTATTCGCCACAAGTTGAGCGGAGAGGATGAAGTATAATAAGCCCTAGTTGTAAAAGAATGTTCTCTACAGAAGATAAACTATGATTGTTTAAAATGCATTTTGTTCTTCTATGCAAATAAACATTTGAAGCTGCGACATAGGCCCTACACTATCTTAAGGCATCTATCACTAAAATAAGTGTCAAGGTTTTCTAGTGGCAATGATTTATACTTACACAATAGAGAGTGATTACACTAACAGTTGAACATAAAAAACTGGCACAGAAAAATATAATTAACATTTTATGGTTCTCTATATACAGTGTATTTCAACAACCGTTATCCAACTTGTATTTATTTCATTGAATAGATTTAAGAAGCAGCATTCATGAAATATGAAAGCTATGATTTATAAGGTGATAGAGAAATGGCTTTTATATACTAAGATTGCCACTGATAAAAGAGACGTAAATCAAAGGATGTTACGGATTATGAACAACCTCCACTGTCTGCGACCAATGTGCCCTTTGAGTGATACATTAAATAAAAACAAGATCTGACTAGAGCGATTCTAGTGCTTTTTTAAAAAGCTTTTGATAAACGGTATGATTTTTCCTAATAGCATTTCTAATTATTACATAATGTCGTAGAGAGCAGAACATTTCCAAAAAGATATTATATAGGAATGACTTTTTACTACAGTTGAATATTTTGGTCACAGTTCATATGGGCATCCTCTTTAAAAAGGACATATTTATAATAAAATGCAATCGACCCATAGGGTCTATTTTACAAATAAAAGACCTTACCTGTTACCCACTATTTAGATTATTATTATTATTAATTTTTATTTATAGGGCGCCACTAGGTGTCCGTAGCGCCGTACAGGGACAAACGAAATTACAATACAAGGAGAGACAGCACTGTACAGTAAACAATAAGCACAGTAACTCCGTGAGCTCAAAGCACAGCAAGGGCGGGGGAGGGGAGAGAGGCAGGTCTGCATACGACGGAGCCCAAGAGGAAGGGCACGGATTATAGGGAGACCCCCAAGGGGGGAGAGGAGGGAGCAGGAGTGGACAGGGGGAAGAGGGTCCTCGAGGAGGACGACAAGGTTGCTGGAGAGCAGAGTTAACAGTGGTGAGACAGGAGGAGAGGTGACCCTGCTCAAAGGAGCGTACAATCTAAGGGGTTGTAGAGCGTATCTAAAAGCTACCTGAAACTGAAGAAATCAGGGATGGCTTAGCATGCTGACAGCTATAAATATCTGTACTCACCTCTGTGCTATCAGCCCAATGTCAGTGGATTTGAAGTGTATAGCCTTTAATGGTATTCGTGTTAGCTGACTTTTGGCTAAGGTCCATGACACTGGGGCAGGAAAGTTTACTGATTATATTTACCCCATGAAGAAAGGGCTCATTATTAAAATTTCAGATACCCGTTGGATAGATTCTACTGGAGATTGTAAAGAACCAACATTGTTAAGATAAGTAGGTAACAAGTGTAACTACAAAACATGTCCACATTGAAAATATATGTTTTAATTTCACATTTTGTTTGTTCTGAGAATATACACCACAGTACTTTGAGAGACACTAGGGGGTATATTTATTAAACTGCAGGTTTGAAAAAGTGGAGACGTTGCCTATATCAACCAATCAGATTCTAGTTGTCATTTATTTAGTACATTCTACAAAATGAAAGCTAGAATCTGATTGGTTGCTACAGGCAACATCTCCACCTCTTCAAACCTGCAGTTTAGTAATTATACCCCTAGGACTGCACATGAAGTGAAACGCAAGAAGTGAGCAAGAAAGTGGAAGCTGTAAAATGAATAGAAAGTGTGAGCAGGTGGAAGACTTATGGGGAGTCAGGGAATGGTTCTATAAAGCTATCAGTTTTCAGTGGCTGTTTAAAGGGTGAGAAACTGGAAGACAGTCTACTGGGATGTGGAAGAGCAGAGAAGAGGAGCCAAACTTAGAATGTCCTGTAGACATGTATATGTGGAGGTAACAAACGAGGTGGTGAGCAACAGGTCCTGGGAGAAGTGTGATTGCGATAGTACTTTGAATTGAGGTTCCATATGCAAGATGGGGTAAAATTGTGGCTTTATAGCTTAAGGAAAACATCTTGGGGTAAATGTAACAAGCTGAGAGTTTTCCAGCGTGTTTGAAAAACCTATAAGCTTCTAGCTTTCATTTATTTAGTACATTCTACAAAATGACAGCTAGAATCTGATTGGTTGCTCTAGGCAACATCTCCACATTTCAAACCCGCCGGAAAACTCTCAGCTTGATACATTTACCCCCTTGTGTTTTATACTTGGAGGTAGCCAGTGCAATCATGGGTGGATAGAGAGGGACATCTGAGGTTGTGAAGTTGTGGAGATAAGTAAGCCAGGCAATGGCATTTATTATGAATTACAGTGGTGCCAGTCTGTAGAGAGGAAGCCAATGGAAAGAGTGTTTCAGTAGTCAAGCTGTAATACAATGAGTGGGTGAACTAGAAAATGGCATATTATAGAGATAATATGTAAGTTAAAGCAGCACCATTTAGTCAATGATTGGATGTGAGTTGGAAGCATAGGTTAGAGTCAAGGATAAACCCCAACATGAACATAGAAAGTAGGTGTGGTAACTGTTTGATGACAATAATGGAAGTTTAAGAACAGAAGGAGTTTAAAAAAAGGAAAGAATTACCATTACATTTTGTTGGATATGGTGATGGAATAGCAAAGCTAAAGTTACATATAACAATTCAGAAATACAAGATAGTAATCAGTATTAAGATAGGATATAAGATATGGAGTAAAGAAAATAATTTGAGTATCATCAGTCTAGAGGTGGAAGCTATAAAAGTTTATCAATTTACCAATAGAGATGTTTGAAAACAGAAGAGGCCTAAAACAGAGATTTGACTTATTCCAACTCAAGTGGGAGGGGAGATTTTGCTATTATGTCTCCTCTAAATGTGCAATTGAAAAAATAGGAAGAAAAGAAGATTTGTGGAGGCAAATAGAAAGTAGAGAAATTAGAGGTGGTTGACTGAATCAAAAGCTGTCCAGAAGTATTAATGAAGAATAGGCGGAGGTGAACCAGCAGGGTTGGTACTACTACTGGGAAGACCTAGGCGGTTATAATGTCATTATTTTAATGTCATCATTTTCAATGCAGACACCCCTACACTGAAAGCCGACCACTGACATGGCAGAGCAGCAGCAAGCAGCTTTTTACCTGTGAAGATGTAGACTGCTGTTCCTCCATATTGATAAAGGACTGGGAGTACGTTGTGGGTTTTGAAATAAGAAATCAACCCACCCCAGGCATGTATTAGTGACGATGGAAACTGTTAATGGAAGATCATAGGAAATAGGTTGAGGGGTAACAAGGTGAAAAAGACAAGTGTTTAAGCAAAAATTAACTAATCATTTTAAAAAAATCATAACATTTAATGAAAATAAAAGTGGAAAAGAATGAGTGTGGAGGTAGGATGGTAGAACAGAGCTAAGAAAGCTGCTGTGAGGAACTCTATACTCTATAGGATGGATTTCTTGGGAGGGGGTGATAATTTTTTTCCCTGTAGAAGTCAAATAATTGGATGAAGTCGTTCTAAATTAACAAATATCAATTGTAATAGTTTTCTGTGCGATTGTGATTAGTACGCTACGTCATAACAGGATTAATAACGCAATTGTACAGGAAAACAACACACACGCACACACACACACACACTAACACTTACATTTGTAAATAGTACACCTTCAATAAAGTTCCAACTCACATCAGTTTATTAGTAAAACTTAAAGGTTATTTATGCAAAGATAAATTTACATTGCAGGTATTTATGGTTTAGGTTCTAAGAAGTGTATGGTGATTGGTATTATATCATTCTTCATTTCACCAGTAGAAATATGATGTTAACAGAGTAGTGATCGCAACTAGAGATCGCCAGTTATGAATAAAGTAAGATACTCTATAATACTGTAGGCAGCACATGTTTATAAGTTGGTTCAAACTGGATTAGGTCAGTTCCCTCAAGCACAACATGTGCACAGCTATTGGAGTGAGCTGCCCGAGATGAACATTACATCCCCCTAGTGGTCCAGCCCAGGTGTCACTCTGCTTACGGCAGGCACATATTGGCGCAAAGACCAACCGGCTTTCCTGAGAACTTAAATGTGGACAAGTTCAGATTACCTTCCTTCTCCATCTCTGCAGCCCAGTGGGAATATAATCCCCCACCAGTACCATTTGGAGTCTCTACATCCTCTAGACATTAATTCAAATACTACGCAGTTCCCATGGTGAATTTTTTTCAGTACACGGGGCGGGGCTAATCCTAGAGTAATGTTGATTGGTGGTCTTTAACTTACAGGGCTGGTTAGGTACCGAGACTCTGCCCACTGCTGCCACAGGGCTCCTTGCTGAGTTTGGTTCCATTCAGTTGGGAGGCAAGCGTTCCACACAATAGTGTAGGTAAGATGGGAAACATAGGTCTGTGAAGAGTTTATGATATGAAGGGCTTGGTCCTCGCTTAAAGTTAACTCCTTGGTGTATTTTGCATGTAGCAAAGCCTGCTGGGAAGGGTTAGTATCACTATGTTGGCTGCTCATTCCTGATGACAGTACTATGACCTTTTTGCTTCGGGCTGGGGATTTTGGCACACCAGGAAAGAAGGACACAGGGTTATGGTTATTTGAAAATGCACCCATGGGGTGATTACAGCTCTCATAGGGACACATTTATCATAATTTCACATTATACACACAATTTGACATTGTGACACATAGTACATGGGCAGGGGAAGTGCTCCTGACAGCTTGCTGACGAGAGGGGGCCCCAAGCGGGTCTTACTTTTACTGAGTGGAGCATTCTCTCATCATAGGCTAGTGTAGATTGTGCCACAGCATGACAAGTATATTTTAAAAGATTTCTCTTAGCAGTTCTCCACCTTTTGAGATTTCCATTACCATTTACCTCCATGGTAAGCATGAACAGAAGTCTTAACAAATATAAAGCAAAAATGCTCTTTGCAATTAATAATAATAATAATAATAATAATAATAATAATAATAATAAAAACAAATTTACAATCTGAGAATAATATTATAACAACATATAGGACAATATAATAAACATGTACAACTTAATTTTGCAGCTTGCTCAGTACTGTTCCAGTCATTAATATTTTTTCTTGTGCTTATTTCTAAAATGATTATTTTTTTTTACATAACAGTCACATTTATAGTAATGTTTGGGGAGAATAGCATTAGAACTTGATTCAATTATGTAAACCATTCAAAAGAATTCCTTTAAACTAAATGTTTATGAACAATATGGCCTGAAGGGATTAAAAACTGATGACAACTTGATAATTAAAAAGGCGGACAAACGGTATAAATTATGGAAGGGAAATGCACAATTTATTTTACGATACTAATTCATCTGTCAAATCTAACTAATCCTATCAAAATATATAGCTTTAAAGTACATTAATTATTTAAATATTCTGTAAGTGATAAAAAAAAAAAATCAAATTAGAATTTGATTCAGTCTTCAAAATATAAAATAATTAAACCAGGGTGAATATTTTGAAAAGAAATTATAATATATTTATATGTTTCAAAAGCTTTTGGTAACAAATTGTGTGACAGGAAGCCTTTTTTTTCCTTACTATTAACTAATTCCTAGTACCGTGTCATAATCAGACAGTTGCCAAAGCTTAAAGGAAACTAGTCTCTGGAGTCACGTCCTATTTAGACTTTGCAATGCCACTAGACTCCTACTCACACTAGAGAGTCATTTTATATGCAGTACTGTGTCAAGCCATTCGGATGCCTGAGGCATCAATTGAAATTATACCCTTCTCATCTAGTAATACAAATTACCATAAACATTTGCATGTGAGTTCTGTCCACTAATTTATTTATTTTTTTGCAGCAAGAAAATTGCCATTAGTTAAATTAATTAATGTAATTTTACTGCTCCCCAAAAGTTGGTGCCTGTGACTGCGGCTTTAGGTTCTCCCATTACAGGGCCATCCCAGGGGCCGTATCAATGAGGAATGAAAAAAAAATTGCTGTCAAAGTTATGGATCAATATTCATAGAAGCGAAGGTGTACAGCCCCTGTGAGTCTCGCCCTTCCAAACCCGTTAAAGGCTTTATCTTACATAATGTATAGAGGGTGGGCCAACAGGGAATTTGGATAACTTTCATTGACAAGTCGACCATCGTATAGGTCAGTAGTATTGATTACATGGTAAATAGGCTTATTTCTCTCCACTAGATAGTGCTATGTGTTTAATCACCCTACTAGGTAAAACAAGATTATTCATTTATCTCAGGATTATTTTTAGCAATAACAAAAATACTTTATAATTTATATACTTTATATTTTATAATTTCAAAATATATTTTAACCTACAAGAGCACTGTTTCAATTAAATCTATCTCTGATATTGAATTTGGCTACTAAGTTAGTAGGCTTCTTCCCCTCGTTAGCAAATGCAAATCAGGCAAAAGCATACTTGCCAACTCTAGGAGACTCCCAAATTTTGGGTATGCCTACCGGGAGACTATAGAATTCTCTCACATCCTGCCCATTACCCGGCATTGCGTCACAGGGGCGGGGCCAAAACTAGGCTATTTACGGCACTCCATCCCCCTCCGCAGTTCTCTGCAGGATCATTCGGAGGGGACAACAAAAAAGTTGACAAGTATGAGCTAAAGCGGTATATCTTGCATTAAATATCTATTGCTAAAATTAGTAAGCATACATAAAAAAGGCAATACTTTACATATTTTCTTATTACCGTATCCAACCAAAGTAGTAAGTCTTAGCCATATTATATGAGTTATAGTTAAGCTCAATTTACTGCACTGCCAATTTTTCATTCTTATGATTTTTTTTCAGATGATTTGTCTCAAGGGGATCTCTGCTAGTACTTACACCCCTGGATGTATGCTTAATTGCTTAATAGAAACTCATTAAAACCATATTATAAATATTAGGCACTCAAGGACCAAATATGTAACATAATAATAATAATTGGTTGCATCCTAGGGGAGTTAATGAGTCTATCAACTTATTGCCTTTATACATTTTTAATAATATACAGTAGATCAGTTCATAATATATGAATTTATTTAATTTGAGATATGTATGGTTTTGTTATGCTGGTGCATCTGTGATAATAGTCGCAGTATTTGTAATGCTTATGCAATTATGTTGTTAGATTTATGTTTTTTTCTTTTTTAAAATATGCTGAATGGTTCTCCATGATTTAGCATGTATGAATTTATACATTGCAGTTTGATTTTACATATTTTGTTAAGGGGCTTGGTAATATTTGTTGTGATTGACAGATATGAATACGAGAATCAAGTTATCGGCTCAAATCTTATTTTGTGGTGCCATCATCAGCCAGGTACGCCCAGCTGTTACAAAGGTTCTTAGCCAATATTATATCTATTGTGACCAGGGTAGGGAAACAAGTGTCGTGACCTGGGGTAGTTGGTATAGTGTAGCAGCCAAGAGATCACACAAGTCCAAGGTTTTTGGCTACAACTGGCCTCAGCCTTTTTTTTTAAGCCAGAAAATTAAAGAAAGTTCAAAATAAACACCTTGTTTGTCCGGCACTTACTAAATACAAGTCACTTCTGACTAGCAAACTAAAACAAAACATAAGGGGCCCGAGTCATTAAGGAAAGTAAGGCAAAAAAAAAAGGAGTAAATGTTCTCCTGGACAAACCGTGTCACACTGCAACGGGTGCAAAGTAGTTTATTATTTTGCACATAAGTTAAATTCTGGCTGTTTTTTCATATAACACAGAAGAAGTTCTCATTGGATTACAAAGACTGAAAACATTTTCTTTAGTTTACAAAGAAGAAAGAGAGAGATTATTTGGTTAATATGAAAGTGGCAAACAAGGTAGTTTAGGGAGTGTTTTATACAATTAAACTTTAGTTAAATATGTTTTGAGTTTGTTTTTTGTTGCAGAACTATAATCAAGCAAGGTATCACTAGCCTGATGCATTTTAGCATGACATACAGAGAGAGATTTATAACCTATATTTACTTCATTACTGGAATATATATAATGCAGCAAAATATAAATAAATAAAACGAAACAATAAAAAAGTAAAGATACATAAAAAGAGCTCAACTAAAACGAGACCTAATCCTCGATATGCGTAGCTCAAGACATTATTGCCAGATGGACTGGGACTATTGCAGAGCAGTCCCCTTAAATACTCTACTACAGATTATTCTTAGTAATAGGTGCATTTTATTTCCATTTCTGCACAATAAACCAACAAGCGCTTGCTTTGTTAGAACCTTTTTCTCATTCAGCGCCATCCATATTGTCTAGAGTATTGCTACTTCTTCCATAATCGGGTAAGAGCCTCCCAGTTTGTATGCATTCATGGTAACTCACATTCCCAATCTATATTACTGAGTGAGTACAAAAAATACTACCTTTCGATGTCTCTAGCCATACTGAACACTCTTTATATACTAAGTGCATAGTCCACTCTAATGTCATTTTGTTGTGGCTTATTTACTGACAGAAATACTACTACAATAATAACTAACAGATTAAATTATTTTGACATTTTATTGGATAACATACACTAAACTATCTTGGATTAAATCAAGACATTACAAATTCATTGTTCCGATGTCATGTATAATAACACAACCAAACATATGTAATTGTATCCATCTCGTCAGTAGTAACAGAGCTCTTGAATGATTTAAAGAGGTCATTATTGACCAAGAAACATCCAATATTCAGTTTGCTGTTTATTGATGTATATACCAATTCAATGGATATTTGTGTAATAGCAGTATGTGTTGATAACAACACTCTTGCTATAGGTCTCATAATACGTTTTTATAAGGTAACCAAAATCCTAACATTGAAATAATACAATAAAAACACCCATTACAATAAAGTCTGTTTTATTATTATTTATTTATAAAGCGCAGACATATTGCACAATGACACAGAAGGTACATATGACCCTGCCCAAATAAGCTTATAATGTAAGAGGTGTAGGGAACAATTCATACATAAATTGGCAATTATAGTTTAATAGACATTCAAGATATAGGCATATGTTATTATTATACCCCCTTCTCCCCCCACAGAATGAAATTTCCTTGTAACGGACTTTGGACCATCTCACAAACAAAAGAGTTTGTCTTTCCACAAGTCCCTGGGCTTTAAGGCTCTCGTGGACAGATGAGTCTTCAGACCTCTCCTTGCCTTGTCAAATATTGAGGTATTGACAAATGTCTACCAGAGTAGCTAAATAGAGGTTACATTAGGACTAGTCTTGAGAATCAACATTTTTTACATTTTAAATGCTAATTACAAGTGTCCAAAACGGTGACAGTCAAAATGTCTACACCAGTGTTGGCTAACCTGTGACACTCCAGGTGTTGTGAAACTACAAGTCCCAGCATGCTTTGCCAATATATAGCAGCTAATTGCTGGAAGGGTATGCTGGGACTTGTAGTCTCACAACACCTGGAGTGTCACAGGTTAGCCAACACTGGTCTACACCATAAGGTTGACAGTCATAAAGTTGACACAGTTATAAAGTTAATAGCCATAATATCTACAGGTTCAAAATGTCGACACAGTTCACTGGTTGACATGTAAAATGTAGTAAAGTTGACATTCAAAATGTTGACATAAATGACTAGATTTAACATGGCAATACATTAAAAAAAAAAGAACAAACAGCAATGAATGTAAAAAAGAAACAGCGTGTGCCACCACAATCAGCACAACCAACCCTAGTGCTGTCAGCTTGTACTAGCAAAATAGGGGGCAAAAAATGCCTTGTGGCTCTACAGCACGGAGATCTGCAGCGTGGGTTCCTCTGCCATAACGCCGAACAGCAATCTCGAGGATGAAAGTGGTGAAGACTGTGGAGTAGCTGTTTATCTGTTCAGACTACATGGCAAACTTATTTTCTTTAATCAGCAAAAAAAATAAAAATACAGAGCACAATTAATGGATGTAAGTTTAGCTGTGATGAGGATGAATTGTGTAGAGTAGTGGCCACTGTTGCCTTTGAGGTGAGTAGTCTGGAAATGATAGTATTAAAAAACTGCTAGGTAAAATTATGCAGATTTTTTAATGCATCCTTTCAGTTTGGTGCATCCATTAGATTGACCTTTTAACTTATTCTTTCGAGATAACTCAGTTGAGTGGTAATATTGGTAGTCAGGAAAACCTTCATATGGGTACAGGGAGTACAGCAGTGTGGGGCCCAACAGCAGTTTGAGACCCAACCAACCCTGAGCCCAAACCGTTTTATTAGGGGAGAGGGGCTCCCACAGTGAATTAAAGGAAGTGATGGACTCCCTTTCTAGGCACCAGGTGCTCCTGTGATGTAAGGTGTGTGTGGAGGGCCTCCATGCTGAAATAATGGATGCAGCAGCAAGCCTCCTTGTTGGTAGCGCATCCACCTCCACTCCCAATATGTGGGGGTGCCATGCCCAGGTGTGCATCTCCCTGAGACAGAGGCACCAGGCTCCCGGACAGGGAGGCTCCTCACTCCCTGCAGTGGCGATCACATCGAATAACTAATGATGCCCTGACACGGTCAATGGAGAGGAACTGAACGGGGGCAGCAAGAAGATGCATGTCACAACCATATGTAGCATACCTCCTAGTGTTGACACTACTTGGAGGAAGGTGCGGAATCTAACGTGCCCCTGGAATTCACTAGGGACCTCTGCAATGAGGTATGGACTCAGCCACAGGAGACACGCAGGTCGCGGTCCTTCTCCAAGTTACATAGCGAGGCACGAGGAGAGAAAGAAAGGTCAGACAGGCCAGGTCAGTAAAGGTGCTGGCAATCAAAGTACACAAGGGATATCCAGGAGAATAGTGAGACAAGCCGGGTCGATAACAGTCTTGAAGATGCAGAACAATAGGGAAATCCAAAGGGGTAGTTAAGCAGCCCGGGTCAAAAGGGCACAGGCAGGCAGAGGAGTCAAATACAAGGCAAAAGATACTGGAACGCTGGAAACAGAAAATAGACCTGACAGTCTGGCACTGGGAGTCAGTCAGGATGTGCCTTAAATAGGTCTAGCAGCCAATGAGGAGAGAGTGGGCGGTGGCGCTGTGATCCGCCGCCGCCGGGATTAGAGAGAAGCGTCCCATTTCCTAGCAACAGGGCGTGCATGCGCGGCTGGCCGGGTCAGGCAGCCGGAAGTGTCGGCACCGGACAATGCAGAGATGAAGAATAGAAGCAGAGAGGTAAGTAAACTACTGCAGGGGTTAGATAGAGTGGGGTGTCTAGAGAGAACAAAGCAGGCATCAAATGTTGTGTAAAGGATAATTTAAAAATGCAGGTGGGGTGAGAGAAGGAAGGAGAGAGGCCATGTCTGTTGCACTTGTAATATCTGGAGGCAGCTACGTTGGTAGTGACATTAAATTCTGCTTTGAAATTCAGATGGTGAGGCTAGCCATACTTTTTAAAAGGTGTGGCTAGTGGATGGAATGGGGCTTAGAACACCAAGGTCCAGGTGATGTAAATCAGGCCCTTCTGGCTGCATAAACTGATGAACTTAGCTGTGAGTGACCATATATATTCACAGCTTGCTTTACCAATTCTATATTTTGCCATTCACAGTCATGTACAAGCTCACACACTCTTTGTTATTGCAAAAAATTATTTTTTTTAGATTTACCGTTAAATATGGTAAACGTGTAAAGTTTTTTCTCCACCAGTGTTTATAACACTTAAGGAAATTATGGCTTCTTCTACTTAACTTTCTTTGCATTCATTACAAGTGGCAGAATTTCACATTAAAGGTCTCAGAGGTAATGAAAGATTTGTCCAAGCGTTTCCAACATTTTATGTTTCAATGATGAAGATATGTTAAGAATGTGGTAAGAGGTTTTGCATTAACTTGTGCAATATATCAGAACAAAACTATTTGTCCCTTTGTATCTACATCTAGGTAAAAGGCTTATAGCAGTTAACAAATTGCCATTACGTTTATCAGAGAAATGTGCAGAACACCAAAAGGCTCTGATTTACATCTCATTTAAAGGACACTTCATCCTAGATTTGGAGAACAATATCCAGATACATTGAAACCTCTAAACTTTCAGCATTGGGCATATTCACGGTCCACCTGTACATTAGATATACATTATTATTGCAGCTCAGAAGGTAGGACTTAAGAGTGAAAATTTTGATACGTTAAAAAAGATTTCTTAATATTATATTGTGGGGTGCACATGTCCTAGTGACCTGAGTCTTGTCTCTGACTCCCTGAGGATGCCATCTCCTGCTAAAACAGGTGTTTTCCACAGAGATAGGGCTTTGCCCTATACATCAATAGGCATAGCACTGGCAATAGCAATGTTTTCACTAGCCCTAGTGTCCATCGGAAGTAAGCATCCCAGGGTCTCACCAGCACTAGCTTTCCCATGTAAAGCAACAGAGTGCTTGTTTCCATGTCTGCTTATAGTTCTCTATGTAGGTCAGGGCCGGATTTACCGCTAGGCAACCTAGGCACCTGCCTAGGGCCTAGCGGCTCTCGGGGGGGCACAGCTGGGGGGGACAGGAGTAATTTTTAAAAAAATGAAAAAAAAAAAAAATAATTTCGGCCCCTCCCCCGACTCGCGGCACCCCCCCCCCCCCCGCGACTCGTGCGGGGGTCCCGGCAGCCTCTTCTCCTCTCAGTGTCTCAGTGATAGAGAGAGGAGGAGAGGCTGCCGGGACCCGACGAGCGATCACCTGACTCTTTCTTTCTTTTTTTTTTTTTTTTTTCTTTACATCTGGACTGACGGAGGAGGAGCAGCGCGCAATAGAAAGGTAAGTAAAACACAGAAGTGGTGATGGTAAAGGGGCACAGAAGTGGTGATGGTGAAGGGGCACAGAGGTAGTGAAGGGGCACAGAAGTGGTGATGGTGATTGGCACAGAAGTGGTGATGGTGAAGGGCACAGAGATGGTGATTGGCACAGAAGTGGTGATGGTGGTTGGCACAGAAGTGGTGATGGTGATTGGCACAGAAGTGGTGATGGGCACAGAGGTGGTGATGGTGAAGAGGCACAGAGGTGGTGATGGGCACAGAGGTGGTGATGGTGAAGGGCACAGAGGTGGTGATGGTGATTGGCACAGAAGTGGTGATGGTGAAGGGCACAGAGGTGGTGATGGTGAAGAGGCACAGAGGTGGTGAAGGGGCACAGAAGTGGTGATGGTGATTGGCACAGAAGTGGTGATGGTGAAGGGCACAGAGGTGGTAATGGGCACAGAGGTGGTGATGGTGATTGGCACATTGGTGGTGGTGGTGATTGGCACAGAGGTGGGGATGGTGATTGGCACATTGGTGGTGATTGGCACAGAGGTGGGGATGGTGATTGGCACATTGGTGGTGGTGGTGATTGGCACAGAAGTGGTGATGGTGAAGGGCACAGAGGTGGTAATGGGCACAGAGGGGGTGATGGTGATTGGCACATTGGTGGTGGTGGTGATTGGCACAGAGGTGGGGATGGTGATGGGCACAGAAGTGGTGATGGTGAAGGGCACAGAGGTGGTGATGGTGAAGAGGCACAGAGGTGGTGAAGGGGCACAGAAGTGGTGATGGTGATTGGCACAGAAGTGGTGATGGTGAAGGGCACAGAGGTGGTAATGGGCACAGAGGTGGTGATGGTGATTGGCACATTGGTGGTGGTGGTGATTGGCACAGAGGTGGGGATGGTGATGGGCACAGAGGTGATGGGGAAAGGGCACATGTGATATTGTGAAGGGGCAAAAGTGACAATGAAGGGGCACAGTGTGATGATAGAGGGATAAAAGTGACAAGAGCACATACTTGTATTTATGCGTATTATTTTTGCAAACAACTTAAGTAAGTATTTCTGCCCTGACTTCAATATTTATTATGTTGTTTTGACCCAACTACTTAAAAAAACGGGACTGCTTGGTAATTATTTAGGGGTGCCTTTTTCTGCAGCAGGGTGGCCTTGCTCTTTTCACATGTTAGGTACGCCCCCAAAGATGCAAGCAACGCCCTCACCTCCTTTGGCGGCGTGCCGCCGCTGCGCGGCGGCACATGCTTTCATATCTACGTAACTATAGGGGTATATGGTAGGCTGCAAAAATATAGTGCTATGGATTGTTTCAGGGAGGGGGCCCAAAAACAGTATCCTGCCTAGGGCCCTATGAGGTCTAAATCCGGCTCTGATGTAGGTGACTGAAGACGTATGCATGGTAGTGATAAAATAGGAGAAAAAGATAGATAACAAAATTGTGGTGGAAAATTAAAGATACAATATGCATTTATTTAATGCATCTTAAGGTATTGGAGCTGTTAAGCTGCTACTTGGGCTATCATGCTGGTCATTAGGGCTCCTATTCTGGCCACTGAACCTGTTAAGCTGCACATTTGTCTATTATGCGGTCCATTCGAGCTGCCATGCTGCAATTGGGCTATTAGCATTTGCATATTTGAATGAATTTTCTTCATTGGTATATGAAATATGATGATGCAGCCACACCTACAATCATCCCATAGGAGGTCCTACAATGGTCTCAGGGCCTGTACACTGGATTAGATGACTAGATAGGCAAGAATGTCTTAGAAGATGTCCCAGTATATGCAGGAGAACCTAGGTACATTTACCTTAAATATGGAACAGGTGGTTTTTCTGCTGATTTCATAGTCCCTCAATTGAGTTAGTGTCACAAATCCTGAATTTGGAATAAGTCTCAAAGCCCCGCTCTAGATAGACATAATCGCAGAGAGGTGCAGAGTCTAACGGTAGAGAGGTATTCACCAGGGATTGCCGCAATGGAATATGGACGAATACCCTTTAGAGGATTGTGACATGATGATGATGATGATGATGATGATGAAGGGTATTAGAGCAGAGTGAGATGGAACCATGGAGTGGAGCAGGCCTGCTGGATGATAAATGCAGAGATTCAGGTGAACGGTAGTGAACCCAAGTGTTGGGGTCTTTAGAAAGCGAACAGCTGAGAACAGGACTGATTATGAGGCACAAGGTTCCTGCAACAATACCACAGGTCTTGATCATGGAACAGGTAACACAGGATATTGACTGAGAGGTGGTGAACTGCAGAGGACTGATGCACTGAGATCCCTGGAAAGCGAATAGCTTAAGGACGGGATCGATGATGAGGCACATGTCTTGATCGCGGAACAGTTAACAGAGGATACCGATGTGCAGACGGGAGCCAGAGAGAACAGCGTCCTAACAGGTGAGGAGACCTGAAGATCTGGCAACTTGGTAGAGAAGCAGGTGCTTTAAATAGACAGAGATGACAGGAAATTAGCCAATCAAGAGAATGCAGGAAGTTTTGAATAGACCAGGTGTGCGCATGCTCTGTTCAGACCAGCAAGCGAATGCAGAGACTGAGAACCAAGGGAAACAGGTAAGAACAGTGACCAAAATGCAGGTTAGCTGGTGCAATGTGTGAGTGACCTAAGAAATTAAAGGTGTGCATAATCTTCAAGTTCAATGAATTGGCCAGGTGCATAATTGTGCCAGTAAAATCACTATTGACATTAATATTTATCAATGGGCACATATAATTAAGCCAAAAAATATACCTGATGTAGGTGAAGTGTTGATAATTAAATCAACATTATATATCTAAATAAAAGAAACTATCATACTCTTTTACCCATCTCTGCAGTAGAATACCATGTTAGCTCTCTCTCTAGCTGAAGAGGCAGACAGTGAATGACAGTCTTGCAAACTTGCTATGCAGAAAATGCACTTTGTGGTTTGGTTGATTCATAGACAATGGCAGGACCTGTATTTTAATAGTATCTTAACTGACTGCAGTTTAAGTTTTTTTACTTGAATCAGATCCCTTAAGGACATGTCTATGGCAGGCTAACACTGGACTATGAATATTACCTTTACACTTTGCAGATGAAAATTTCAATATTGGTGTTTATTGGCCCTTCATGTACCCAGTGGTTATTACACAAAAGCAAAGACAAGGACAATTTTCAAAGCTGCTCAGCAGAATATTTGCCTCATTCCGCATTTGGGCACAGAATTTTGCACTTCCCCCCAGCTGAATTTTGCTTAAAGTGTTCTGTGCAGAATTCTCTCTATCATTTTTATTCCACTCAGCCTTCAAACTTATTATAAACTAACCACACCATGTAGCAGAATGAATTGACCACATTGTTGCCCAAGCTCTACTTATAGACTACAAATTCAGCAAAATGTGAAATTACACAAACAGTGTGAATTAAAAAGCAAAAGCAGAACCCAAAGTTTGTGTGGCTGCCCTACACACTTCTGCGAAATGGCTTGTTCTCTTTCTATCCAATAACATGATCAGATAGAGGTAATGTATCAGTACAGGCATTTTACCATCTGTTATACTCCTTTGAGTACAAACAAGGAATAATCTCATGCAGTTCATATGCTTCTTTAAAAGAAATATTACGGGGCAGCGCGGTGGCGTAGTGGTTAGCACTTCTGCCTTACAGCACTGGGGTCATGAGTTCAATTCCTGACCATGGCCTTATCTGTGAAGAGTTTGTATGTTCTCCCAGTGTCTGTGTGGGTTTCCTCCCACACTCCAAAAACATACTGGTAGGTTAATTGGCTGCTAACAAATTGACCCTGGTCTGTCTCTCTCTCTCTGCCTGTCTGTGTGTGTGGGTAGGGAATTCATACTGTAAGCCCCAGTGTGGCAGGGACTGATGTGAGTGAGTTCTCTGTACAGCGCTGCAGAATTTGTGGCGCTATATAAATAAATGGTGATGATGATGGTTAAATACTGGTCTGTCAGAGATTGCTGAATACAGAATAAACAAATGCTTGGAATTGTATTGGAGCTCAAATGAAACAAGTTGCCTAATCCCAGTTAAGTGCACTTCTGGTACAATGTTACAACTAATGTTTTAATGTAATATTAGCATGTTGAACCATTAAATAATGGTACACAGTCTTTTCAGGAACATGTGTTTTAAACAGATGTATTAAAAAATCCTAAAAGCATATAAAGATGCTTAAAACACATCTCTTGATTACATTTCAGAACAAATGTAATTTGAAAATGGAATTGTTTTCACATTTTCTCAATGTTGCTCTTCATAATAATGAATTTGCATGAGATTTATGAATGCATAATCTGCTAGATATTCATAAATGAATATACTTAATTTACATAGCTTACAATTAAATTATGTTGCCTTGATGGTTCCCTGCATTGGTTTTAAGTGTTCTCTTTTAGGTGTGTAAATGGAACTAAAAATATCTGTGGATATTACTATGGATGTACATTAACATGTAATTTTTATTATAAGCATTTTTTATTTGCATGATTTTTCTATCTCCACAGTTAGTCTTCCAAGCCTTCTACAGAGCTTTGTGGAAGTATCCCAATTTGGAATATTTGCAATAAGATTTTAGTTAGCTGTTGTTACGGCTAGCGGCTATTGTCATAAGCTAGTGATAGAGGTCTTCGACTATAGCAGCTGCCTTTCCCGTAGAGCTGGTCGCGCTTACAGGTACTGAGATGCCCCCAGGTCTTAACTCTAGGGTAGTATAAGCTTATGTGCAATATCGCAGTGAGGGAATTGGAGGAGGTAGACAGAATGATAGTGGATAGTCTGAAGCAGGCCGATTTCTGGGGTCAGTAGCAGATAGAGTAGTCAAAAACAGGCAAGGGTCAGGGCTGGCAGTGAGCAGGTAAATCTAAATATCAAGCCAGAGGTCAGGGCAATCAGCATACAATCAGAGTCCAATTGTCAGGAGAAAGCCCCTCTAGCTACTCCCTGATTAGATATCTTATCATATATTCCAACCGTCATACAATATATCACCTCTATTTAGTCAGGAAACCGCTCCTGAACCCCTTTATCGGTCACAAACCGCCCTCTGCGCACTTGTGACTTGGAAGCTTACTGTAAGGGCACACACAGAATTCCAGCCTAACTCACCTCTCTTTCAGGCTACAGATTTCGCTGGTCCCTTTCCCAACACAGAGGCACACGTCACACCTCTCACAACTGACACCAGCTACGTATAAGGCCCGTGGCAAACCTATGACTTAATCACCCAATTGCGAATACTCTGTGCTCTGGTAGCTAAACAGTCACAGTGGTTTCTAAAGAGTTAATCCAGCCAAGGAATCTGTCTCTTCTAAACAGGCAATTAATTCATTTTAGAGCAGTAAGGACAGAACTATTATATTGTTAGATTTAATATACAAAAAGTACAATTCTTACAGAGAATAAAAAAACAATTGGATAAAGATTTGACATACAAGTAAAAAATTGCAAACAGTTATAAAAACAAATGGGATGAAAGTACAGAGCATCACTTACATATAATAATCTGTATGCCTGGGGCAGGCAGAAAAGATGGACAGTCCTTCAATTAGATTGATCCCTAAGAAGCGCTACAGAATTTGCTGGCGCTATATAAATAAATGTTGATGATGAGTCCAGATCAAGCCAAGTGTCAGTAACAGTAAATCAATCAGGAGTCAGCAGACAAAACAGAAGCAGGTCAGAAACCCACATGAATGAACATTATAACTGGCAGGGAGGCTAAGTCCTTTCTGCCTTAAATATCCAAGTCAGTGCTTCCCAAACCTAGTCCTCAGGTACCCCTAACAGTGCATGTTTTCCACCTCTCTCTGCTGGAGCACAGGTGTATTCATTACTGACTGACACATTGTAACAGATCCACAGGTGGTGTAATTATTTCACTTGTGACCTGAAAATCCTGCACTTTTAGGGAGCCCCGAGGACTGGGGTTGGGAAACACTGACCTGAGTGAACTAATAAGAAAAGAGGGGACCCAGGAAGAGTAATCTACATGCTGAATTTAAATGAAAGATGAATATATAGCAGCAGAAATATAAGTGTATTGACCTATTTTATACAATAAAGGTCTGATTCATTAAGGAAAAGAAAGCAAAAAAAGAGGTAACGTTGCACGTGGGCAAAACCATGTTGCATTGGAGGGGGAGGTAAATTTAAAATGCGATGGCTTATTTATAGTTGGGATACAACATACCCTAGATCAACTTTAAATTTCAATGTAAAAATAAAGCTATCAAGTATTTGTATGCTACATGAAAAAACAGTCAGTATTTAACTTAGGTGGAAAATAATAAACTAATTTGCACCCCTTGCATTGTAATGGTTTGTCCAGGAGCAAATTTATTCCTCTTTTTGCTTTGCTCACCTTAATGAATCGGGCCTTATATATTTAAATCTAAATCAGGCCGTATGTGTCTATGTAGTGTTGTGTACATTGCACAAAGAGCCATACTATTTGTGTACATTCTAAAATGCAATTATTGACATTTAAAAGTACCCAGCACCTAGTAACGGATGAAGGCAGCTGTTTTGCATCACATGACTTAGTGATGTCACAATTTATATGCGTATTGGCCCAGCTCACAAAATGGCTGCTTCCACTCTGTGTAAACAACTGGTGCAATTAAAATCATTGTCACATTTATTGGCAAGGCGAACAAATACTAATTTAGAGTTATCCAAGAAGAACATTTACATTAATGTCCTACAATTTGCTGCTCCTTCATTGATAGTTAGGAAGAACTCATCCGAATGTGGTTAAAGGACAAGATACTAATTCATTATGTTGTCATCGGTACTGAAGTGAACCTGTCGCTCTATAAAACTCAACATAAATTACTAGGAAACATCTGTCAGAACCATTAGTATATTGTACATTTAAGACCAACTTCCTGCTTTATTTATAAATGAGTTAGTTCTGCATAATAATTTTATTCTGTAACGTTTTTTCGTTATGAGATGTTTCAATATTTAACAAATGAATGGGTTTTTTTCCACTCTTTAATGTGGATGATTAATCCAGATAAAAGGTTTTGCCTGCTGTTTCCAAGGACATGTTTAAAAATGATATGTCTCATTGCACAGAGTGCTCTCCTAATGAGTATACTCTCAGCATTATTATTGTTAACCTCTATAATGGTATAATGGCTTGCGATGGATTATTCTGGGGGACCGGAGGTGCCTCAATCAACCGAGGGAATCAAGGAGACCCTTCTTTGTGATGGGATGAGTTATTTGTGGTTAAATTAATTTATTAGCCGTACAGAAGGTCTGTGAGCTTTACTTTGTGGCCGTCACCCAATTTCATCACGGAATCCGTTGCCTTTGACTTTTCGCCATGTTGTTCAGTCTTTTCTTTTAGGTAATTGTATTTTGTGCAAAGTAGGGTTTTTGTTTGTCATCCGCTGTATCAGCAGTGTTGTAAAGTAAGAAAAGAAAAAAGTATTTCCACTTTATTCATTGTCCTTTGAAAAATGCATCCCTTTCTCCCTGTACTTGTATAATAAAGGTTCCTCACATAGAATCTTCTGTGTGGGAGAGAGCCATGAAGAAATCGGGCTGCACAAACGACCATCTAATGTGCAGAGATGAAGGCAGATTTCTGCTTGGGCTCCCATCTGCACTTTTTCATGCCGTTATATCAATTCGGCAATGTAATCAGAATTGAACATTCCAGTGTCATTCATTAACGCGCTTTTGAAATGGTAATGAAATTGACCAGTGGTATACAGACGTTGTAGACAAAAAGTGGCACTGCAAAGCTTGTCTAATTGAAATATCATCATCATCACCATTTATTTACATAGCGCCACTGATTCCGCAGCGCTGTACAGAGAACTCACTCACATCAGTCCCTGCCCCATTGGGGCTTACAGTGTAAATTCCCTAACATACACACAGACAGACAGAGAGAGGGAGACTAGGGCCAATTTTGATAGCAGCTAATTAACCTACTAGTATGTTTTTGGAGTCTGGGAGGAAACCGGAGCACCCGGAGGAAACCCACGTAAACACGGGGAGAACATACAAACTCCACACAGATAAGGCCATGGTCGAGAATTGAACTCATGACCCCAGTGCTGTGAGGCAGAAGTGCTAACCACTTAGCCACCGTGGTGCTACTGGAATGCCACCCACAACTTATTTTACTGCAAAAAACTAGCCTACATATACCATGTAATTATGGTCCAGCTTTGACTGCTACATCTAACCCTTCTGTTCAGCTCCAGGACCGGGACTATAAGATGTTATATTTACACTATTTGGTGGAATCCCAGTGTTTGGCTTCTCTGCACTGTATTTTGAGCTCTAGCTCATTACATGTGTGATAATGCATTCCTTACTGTAAATTATATATGGTACAATGCACTTCCTACTGTCATTTATATATAGGATAATGCCAGGGGCAAGCTGGGCTAGGAAGCACGGGGGCACCTGCCTCCCCGGGCCGGTCCCATAGTGGGCTACCTTGGGCTGGTGAGTGGAGTTTTGCCCCCCCTCGGCTAAAATTTGCCAACCCCTCCCTGGACAATGCGCTCCCTACTGTCAATTATATATGGGATTATGCACTCCATACTGTATATTATATTGATATTAAAAGCCAAGAAGAGTTTTGTGACCATATAAAATGACAAGCTTAGTGATTTTATAGGCATTACAGAAGTATTAGGTCTAATATTTGTAATAATATCCTGGTAGGGGGTGCATTATTCTTCATAAAATTCAATTTCCTAATTTACACTAAAGTGATGACATATGAATTTACAGATTATATTAGATGACATCAGAACTCATCAATTCTACAAATAACATTTTTGGAGTTTACACATATATTGCCATCACTTGTGAATTTTAAACTGTTATCGTCTACGATAGCACAATACTAGCATTTTATAATGAGCCCAGAGTGATTAGTCATAGTGAGGTTACAAGGTCAGTTGTGAGTAGTATTTTGTTGGAAAAGAAGTTGCTCTGGCAGGAGGGATGTGCAAAATAGCACAACAATAAATTGGAGACCACTTTTAAAGTAGCGGAATATAAACATGTTCCCTTATGTTGGTGTTACTTGTCTAAAAGCTAATGGAAAATAAGGGAAAGGTTCTTTAGCTCGTGAGCGAACATGCAAGTGTATTGCAAACTCACTGTATGTCTATTCTTGTGGCTCAGACATATATAATGAAATATCCTGAATTACCCAGAATAATCGACAACCCTCATCCAGCTGTCCACTGCTGTGTTTTTTGGTAGTTACAAAACTTCTAAATGCATCTGCTAAACTTTCACAGAATGAGCCATCATCAATGAAAAGTTCAGTAAATTTGGAAAATATTAACAGAATATCATGTTTATCAATTAATGAAACAAAAGGTCATTGGAAGACTGCTGTACATTTTCAAAGTTTATCTATTTTGAACCCGCCCTTATGGTAGCGGAAAGTTTTCCCATAGTGGCTTTTAACTTAAGAACAAAACCATTTAGAAAGATCCACTTAGTCATTGGATGTCATCTACAGGACTTTTAAGTTGAGTTACTTAATGCAATAAACACAGACAACAATCACAAGCATGGCCTTATCAACCATAAGGCTGACCAAGATGCAGCCTAGGGCCCCGACGGACTTTCTGATTTTTGTTTTTTCCTCCCTTGTTATTCATTTTTTTAGTTCCTGCGATGGCGGCAGCCTGGGCTCATCGGGGTCAGCCCAGGTTTACAGTGGGCGGCTTCGGCAGTCACCATTACATGACAGCCAGCCGAGCAGCACCCCCCCTGGGGAAATTAATTAACAGCCTTATGGGCTGATTAGTGCAGTTGTTGTTCCCCTAGTGTGATTGACCCATCTATGTATAAAAGGCAGGGAGGGCTTAGCCTCCCTGCCGTAGGCGCTGGAGTAGAGGTGTTCTTAGGTCTCCAAATAATGTCTTCAGAGAACTCTCTCCTGATCCCTGCACGTCTAGTCTTTGGTTCTCAATCCACTAATGTCTCCGCTTTCCTTGATAGTGGAGCAGCGGGTAACTTCTTAGATCATCAGTTGGCTCAGACTCTCAGAGTTCCTTCTATTAACTTGGACTCAAGCATCACCGTCTGCGGATTAGATGGTAATCTCCTAACTGGGGGCAGAATTCACGCTAAGACTCCTCCTTTTCAGTTGTCAGTGGCTGCCCTCAATACTGAGGTGCTCCCATTCTTCTTGATCCCGTGTCCCTCCGCTCCGGTGATTCTGGGGTATCCTTGGCTACAGAGCCATAACCCCCTCATTGATTGGAAAAAGGGGGAGATCATTCGATGGAATCCTGAGTGTTCCTCTACTTGCTTGACTTTGCCTCTCAGAGTTATTTTAGCCTGATCTAGAACCCATTCCTGCTCCAAACCAAGAATTCCATGATGTATTTTCTAAGCGGAAAGCAGATTGTCTCCCTTCTCATCGGGAGTATGACATTGCAATCGACCTTATTCCTGGCTCCAAGTTGCCTAAAGGATGTTTCTATTCCCTTTCTGTTCCCATAACTCAAGCAATGGAGAAATACGTGAAGGAAAATCTCCAAAAAGGATTCATTCAACCTTCTAAGTCTCCGGTAGGACACATTTGCTTCTTTGTAGCAAAAAAAAGATGGCAGCTTGAGGCCCTGCATTGATCATCGCGGTCTGAACATAATCATGGTCAAGAACACATACCCACTTCCCCTGATTTCTGAATTATTTGACCAACTCAAATCGGCTACCATCTTTTCTAAAATTGACCTCCGGGGTGCGCAGGTCCCTTTAACAACTACACCTGACCACTAATGTGATTAATGGATCAATCACCCCTCCCTACTTAAGGCACCTGCAGCCTTAGGTAGGGGCCTGATCTTGAAGTCTCACTCCCAGTGAACTTCTATAGGTGTGTGCAGTTTCCAAACTGCTTCCAGCTCTACTCCTGTGTGCAGTTTCCAAACTGCTTCCAGCTCTACTCCTGTGTGCAGTTTCCAAACTGCTTCCAGCTCTACTCCTGTGTGCAGTTTCCAAACTGCTTCCAGCTCTACTCCTGTGTGCAGTTTCCAAACTGCTTCCAGCTCTACTCCTGTGTGCAGTTTCCAAACTGCTTCCAGCTCTACTCCTGTGTGCAGTTTCCAAGCTGCTTCCAGCTCTACTCCTGTGTGCAGTTTCCAAACTGCTTCCAGCTCTACTCGTGTGTACAGTTTCCAAACTGCTTCCAGCTCTACTCGTGCTTCAGCTTCCACGCTGCTCCCTGCTCAACTCAGCGGCGGTTCCCATACCGCTACAACGCTTCACTTCTCAGCTGATTCCAGATCTACACAACTGGGTATGCGCTACTGACTATTGACTATTGCCTATTGCTCGCATACCAGTTGTATCCATTGTTGTTTGCTGCACAGGGTACAAGTACCCATATAGACTGTGTTACTGCATTGCTTCATTTAGGACAAGCTTTCACTCAAGCTACGATATCTCCTCACGCTACTACTTAGCGTTATTGTGCATATCTGCTGTGACCAGCTTCTCCTCACTGCAAGGCATCTACTCCATACAGACTATTCATTGTGCCTTCCATCTCTGCCTCACAAGACATTGCTCTACTCGCGCTGTTTCCATACAGCCACAGTTTGCCTTTCAACTTCACTCTCCCGCACCTAGACAAGTCCTCATTCCTTCTCACTCAGTGGTACAACTTGCTGCACGCAGACCACTGACTTCCCTGCTACCTACCCGCACCTGGACAAGTCCTCCTATCACAGCGGTGGTACAACTTGCTATACGCAGACCACTGACTCTCCTATTACCTACCTACACCTGGACCAGACTCCTCACCATAGCGGTGGTACAACTTGCTGAATGCAGACCACCGACTACCCTGCTACCTACCTGCACCAGTACTATTCTTCCCATCACTACAGTGGTACAACTTGCTGTACGCAGCCCACTGACTCCTCCTCTACCTACCATCACCTATCCACGTCCACTCCTCGTGTCTACATTATCTTCAGCCTCCAGTTTACTTCTCCAAGTCGCTGACTTTCCTCTAACCATAGCTGCAAGTCGCTGACTTCCTCAGACTATCTCTACTCTCCTGCTGTTGTGTCGCTCCAATCATTCACCTGCCTGCTTTGAGGTGCGTGCCATAACCCCGCCTCTCTAGCAGAGTTCCATCTGGTGAAACTCGGGTAAGCAACTCCTAGTGCCCGTGACAGTATGGATAAGAAAAGGAGACGAGTGGAAGACAGCCTTTAATACTATCTCTAGACACTATGAGTATTTAGTCGTGCCATTCGGTCTCTGCAATGCTCCAGTGGTGTTTCAGGATCTCATCAATGATGTTCTACGGAAGTTCTTAGGCAAGATGGCCGTGGTCTATCTGGATGACATTTTGATTTACTCACAGTCTTTAGGTCAACACCGTTAGCATGTTCGGGAAGTACTGCAGAAACTTTGCCAGCATCAATTATACACGAAACCCAAAAAGTATGAGCTTGAAGTTTCCTGTGTGACTTTTTTGGGAAATGTAATTTCCTCATCTGGATTCTCCATGGATCCTGACAAAGTCCGGATGGTCCAGGATTGAGTGCTTCCTACTAATTTATAGGCCATCCAAAGATTTCTTGTTTTTTCTAATTATTACCAGAGATTTATACTGTCTTTTTCAACTATAGTAGCACCCATTACTGCTCTTACCTGCAAAGGTGCAGACACAGCTAATTGGTCTCCAGCAGCATTGGCCAGTTTTTCAACTCTAAAGAACGCTTTTACCTATGCTCCAGTTCTTAGGCATCCAAACCCAGAACTTCCCTTTTTTGCTGAAGTAGATGCCTCAGATGTAGGAGCTGGTGCAATCCTTTCTCAGAAAAACCTGCAGAGTCAGAAATTGCACCCCTGTGCATATCTTTCCTGGAAATTCTTGTTCGCCGAGATCAACTACGATGTGGGAAACCGTGAGTTATTGGCCATCAAATGGGCCTTTGAAGGGTGGCGACACTGGTTAGAAGGTGCTACCCATCTAATTACCATCTTCACTGACCACAAAAACCTTCAATATATCCAGGCAACAAAGACCTTTGAATCCTAGAGAGGCTCGCTGGGCTCTCTTCTTCGCTCGTTTTAAATTTATTATTACCTTCCGACCAGGTTCCAAGAACATCAAAGCTGACACTCTGTCTCGAAATTTCTGGCCTGCCATGCTCTGCATTCGGACCCACGGCCCATCATATCATCTTCTTTGATTCATGTGGGTTTGACCCAAGACCTTGGAGTTACTCTGCCAGTTCCAAAGGATTGCTCCTGCTCAAACTCCTACAGGCAAGTTATTTGTTCCTGTTCATCTTAGGGAATTGGTACTTGCTGAATGTCATGGGATCAAACTTGCAGGGCATCCAGTAATATTTAGAACCATCAAAATGTTATCACGTTGAGTTTGGCGGCCCATTGTATCTTCTGATGTTAAAAGCTATGTTCTCTCCTGTCAAGAATATGCCAGAAGTAAATCCTCTAGAACTCGCCCATCGGGTCAGTTGGTTCCTTTGCCTGTTCCAGTTAAACCATCAATGGACTTCACTGTGGATCTTCCATGGTCTTCAGGTCATAATACCATCTGGGTGGTCGTGGATCGCTTCAGCGAGATGGCTCACTTTGTCCCGTTGCCCAAACTGCCTGATGCTCGGACCCTAACTTCATTGTTCATTCAGCATGTTTTCCGTTTGCACGTATCCCTGAGGACATCGTCTCTGAACGTGGTTCCCAGTTTATCACTCACTTCTGGATATCTTTCTGCCGTCTACTTGATGTGAAGATTATTCTGTCATCCTCTTATCATCCACAGTCCAATGGTCAAACAGAAAGAACTAATCAGTCATTGGAACAGTTTACATTGTCCGTTGCTGAATACGAACGTAAATGTTGTTGGGGGTGCTGGGGGCAACACTACAGGGCTTTAAGCCTGTACCCTTAATCAGGCCCTGATCACAAGTAACCATAACAAAATATATATATCCTATAAAAAAAAAAAAAAAAGCTTATACAACCTGTTGCTCTCAAACTGGCACGGAACCCTAAGTCTCAGCTTGTCTTGCCAGTCACTTTTCACAAGACTACTATAATTTATCTAGCCATATTGGACAGGAAAAAGGATCATGAAAAATGTAAAACATAAACTAAAGTTTATATGGTTAACTATTTTTGAGTTAAGGGAGCAATATATCTTATTAAACCACTTGGAACTGAAACAGCAACTTTTACATTTAATTACATTAGTAAAATTATACGGCAAGACAGTAAGGCCGAGTTGACAGTCACTCTGGGTAGATTACCAAATTCTTCATGAATCACCCTGGCACAGTAGATAGGAGTCTAAGTCCCAGCAGAGGGATACAACTGTACAGGGGGCAGACAAAATATGACAAATAAGAATATGTGACAACTCTTTAAATACCGGAATTTCTACTTAGTTAATAATGTATCAAGAAGGGGTGAAGCTTTCAATAGATAAATAGCAATGTATGTCTGAAAACAAAAGAGGAACAATCCTAATCCCCACATTTTTTACGTTACTTTAAATATAATGGTAGTCACTTATGACTCACAAAATTTCTGCTGCCCGATGAAAAACCAGCTTTGACCATCTATGTGTCTCTATTGGTGTAAGTGCACCTAGATTTCTGCCAAGGCATACAGATTTATGGAGCAAGATAGAGAAGGCATCGCCAGCAAAGAGTAGGCACACTAAGGCAACTGGTTGCATGAGGCAGTGCAGAACAAGATTATTGAAATTAGATTAAAGGGAAGACAGGGGGCATTTTAGGGGCATTTCTCGCTATACAGAAGGGTACACAGCCATTTCCCCTCTGCATAAGAACTTCAGCTTGGCAGCTTAGAGCTGGCAATCGTGTGCCACCGTGTTGCAGTTTGGTGAAGCATTTCCCGGCACAATCCAAGCAATGTAAGGAAAATTTCAATCATAAAATTTCTACAGTTCTGATGTCCCCTTATTTTTATGACTCATGTAAGCAATAAATGAAGAAGCTGCTTGGAATTATTAACTGTAATGAAAGAGGTGGCTCTAAACTGATAGAAGAATGGGCCTCTGGAGATTATTTTGTCTCTTCATACTCAATGGTGCATTCATAGTTTGTAAAGGCCTCTCCTGAGAGTGGAGTAGGTCTGCACCTTGAAGTGTGCTGGACGGACCATCTCAATGCACTGGTGCAAAACCAGGGTGATATGTGGCACACATCCAATGCTCATCGTAAATGTCCTCCACTATGTTTTGATCATTAATAGTGGTATTACTAATTGGAGTTTAACCAAGCAGGGGAAGGTTGCAATTTAAGAAGAATTATTATCTTTTTTCATTTTGGTCATATACAGGACACAGCTCTTCAAACATCTAAGTACGTGAAGATATCATTTAAACAAAGCCCTCTCTACTCATGTCATATGGCACATGGTGTTCCATGATGTGGCAGGGCAGATAATATAAACATGGAAATGAACAACGCCTCGCACAAGTTACTTGCACCAGAACGAGACTTACGCCAGTCAACGTAATTGCATGTAATTGATGTCTGAACTCAACTGACACTTACAACAGCCTATGACTTGAAAGGCGGAACAGGGTTGGGAAGGGGCGGACGACCGTAAGCAATGTACAGTAAAGGGTACCGAGGGCGTGCTAACGCAGATTCGGGCGATTCAAGTTCAGCTCACCCTGTATGCAGTGGTACTCCAAAATACGATGCTGGGAACCCTGACACGAGTGAGCACGACATATTGAGGGCGAATACCGGTATTGAGGAGCACGACGTACTGTTGTTTTCGATAGGTTATTATCCTGACTTGCAGTGAATGCGATTAAGGAAGAGGGCGGCACCACAGAATGACGTTCGCATGGACGCCGACAGTAATGTTTCTACTCTTAAGGGGGCAGTTTACTTAATAACATTAAAGAGGCGGCGCCTCTTCCAACTGCCCCCTTAACAGTAGAAACATTACTATCGGCGTCCATGTGAACGTCATTCTGTGGGGCCGCCCTCTTTCTTAATCGCATTCACTACAAGTCAGGAAAATAACCTATCGAAAACAACAGTACGTCGTGCTCTTCAATATTCACCCTCAATATGTCGTGCTCACTCGTGTCGGGGTTCCTAGCATCGCATTTTAGTACCCAACCCCTTGTATGTATATGTTTTGTAGCCGTTGTTATTTGTACTAGCTAAATGGGAAGGTGTAAGTGCCTACAGATAATGAGGACTACACGTATGCGTGCCAGAGCATGTGTTTGCAATTAAGAGAATATATAAAAATGCATTTTATGTACAGTAAGTATGAAGAACATCCTCTGTGCAATGTACCACCAGATTTGCAGGTCAAGGTTACTTTAACAATGCCCAGGGGCTTCCATGGATAAGGGGTGGGTTGTGGCCTTCTCCGTGGATAATGGCACATACCCTGACACAGATTAATATCATAAAATATGTGAACTTCATATTTAAGTAGTGTGCAAGAAGCATTCATCACATTGCAGTTTGTTGCAGTGTTTGATAAGCACAAAAGACTTAATTTTAATGCTAGCTTGAAGGCGCAATTGCTTTTAAAGGTGTGCCATTGGCACAACTTAGGTGCATTAAGTATACATACCCACATAACTGCTATAATATGTCAATGTATTAAATATTTCAGATTAGATCATTGATCATCATGGGTTAGATAGTCTCCTACCAACCCTGCTATTAATACATTAGTAGCAAGTCAAAGCCACTGTACACTTGGCCATAGTTGTATCACGTATCATCACGTTTATCAAACCTGTCACAAAGCCTTTACATTGCTAGCAAATTTTGGTATTGTAATGAGAGGCTGTTTTTTTCCGCAAAGGAGGAAATTAACTTCACAGTGGAGTATCCATAGGTTATGGCCCCCACGATTACACCACCAGGCAACTTCTGACACTGGGCAGATCTGAAGACTGAGGACAATGCACCGACATGGTCAGAGATAGGCCAGAGATCAGCACATGCAGCACTTGTGCAAGGTTAAAACGGGTCAATGATCATAGTCATAGGCAGTCAGGAATGGTCAAAGGCAATCTGAGTCAGTAACAATGTAACAGGCATACACTCAAAGACAAGACACAAGGATAGTCAAAAGCAAATCAAGGGTAGTATGTAAAATAAACCAACACTTTCACAAATACAGACAAATACCTGTTGGTCTAAAGTGTGCACTGAACTGTTCTTTGAAACCAGGCTACTGCTAACATCAGCCATACATTGAGGCACAGAAGAAGATCGAAGCGGCTTGTTACTAATAGTGCACAAGACAATAACTTACTTTTATTTATGTGCTCTGGCAAACCTGCCAATTATACATATGATTTTAAAAAGTGGCTAACATATCTTTTCAGCACTTCAAAGTGGACCTGTTGCCTAATGACAGCAGAAGCAGTCATTTTGTAGGCTGAGCCAATTTTCAAGATAACGCAGGCGGCCTTTCAATTCACTAATGCCACGTTCACACTGCCACCCGGCAATTTCCCGGGTATATGAACCCGAGATATTGCCTAGTAACAGAGCCTCCCACCCCGGCTAAATCCCGGGTCGACCGCATTCACACTGAATCCAGGTCTGCCTGAGTCTCTCTGGCAACATCACAAGAGGAACTTTGATTGGCTCCACTTGTGATGTTGGGATTTTTTTTTTTTTTTTTTTTACCTTTCAATAGTTTTCGGTGAGACCCTGGTTGAAAATCTTGCGTCTCACCATTTAGACTGGCATCTACCGGGTCGGACCTGGGTTCAATACCGGAGTCATTGGACCCTGGTAAATGCAGGAAACTTTGTTCACACTCAGCCTTGACCCAGGTTGCCAGGGCTCGCCCCGGAAATAACCCGGGATTTTGAGGGAGGGTTACCTGGGTATAATAAGTCTAATGACATCGCTAGTCAAAGATGACATGTCTTAGTGATGTCATGGGTTCCTAGTGAATTGGGAGGCTGCATTTTCATTAATATTGGTTCAGCAATTGATTTGGTTTTAGCTAACATATTTATGTACAAGTTAATCCGTGCATGATACTCATGCATTCTAGTCAAATCAAGCTACTTAAGGTGTTAAAAAGGTTCTTGTCATGCATTTGGGCCATAGCCCAGGCCTCAACCACCAACCACTCCCCACTGTCACCCCCGGCAACCACCAACCACTCCCAACTGTCACTTATCCTTCAAGAAATATATATATATTTTAAATCTTTATAAACACTTTTAACAATTAACAAATTAAATTAACAAATTAAAAACATCTTAGTATACCAAATTTCAGCCCTTTCTGAATTTTTTTTTCCACACACACTAAGAATTTAGTAGGTCAGTGTATAACTCCGCCAAGCAGGTGGCGCTGCAGCTTGGTTTTATTTTTTACACACACAGACAGACAGACTAACAGACTCCACTAGACATTTATAAATTAGATATTTAAGAGTGAAAGATGATTAGCTGGAAGTGCCTGTAAAAATATGATTAACCCCAAATTTTCCATTATGTATTATTGTATAGTTATCTCATTTTTTTATCCTGTATCACATAATGCAAAGAGGGATATATCATGTCCAGTCAATAGTCCTGCATGGATGATATATGTCTGTTTTAGTTTATAATTATTATATTTAAAATATAATTGTCAGTCGAATGTTTATCAATTACTGCTTTAATGATGATAGGTCTGGCTGGTTTTTGAAAGGTTACATTTCAGTTCAAAGATCCACTCAATCTTTGGCGGTTCTCTCCGCTTCAAATGACATTCTCGAAAACCACATATTAAAGTCACAACATTGTAGAAGCTCATTTTATGTTCCCCATCATTACGTAGTTTTCTACATAATTATACTCCTTAATCCTTAATTACCTAGCATCTGATTTAGCTTGATGGCCTTTAACATATTTCCTGATATCATTTGTTTAATAGTAATATTAAGTTTTATGATAAACTCAAGACTAAAGAAAAATAAATTAAAGCTGTCACATTAAAATAGAAGGTCTTCATATACAACAGTTGTATGATTTAGTCTATAGATTACTAAACCCAAGTATTTTCACCTCCATCTCTGTTATATTTTCTTTATACTATATTAGGAAAACTAGCAAAATACCTACAGCGGTGTATTCTATTCCTGGATACGCTCGTTATATAACCACACGCTTTCACACTTTCTTATGACACACCTTCAGTCCTTTAAACCTAATTTTTTTTGTATCCTACAGAGTTCTATATATAATATCTGCTGTATCAAGATAAATTCATAACCTCAACGCAGAATATATATACATTATATATATATATATATATATATATATATATATATATGAAGAAGTTTGTCTGTTTGATTGTTGGCGAATATCTTCGACATCCCTGCACCGATTGAGATTAAACCAACGCAAGGCGGTCCAGTTGTATCCTGGCCAGGTTTTACAGGGGGGGGGCTAGGGTCCCGGTCGGACCTTCCGTTGGTGTACGTTGGGCAGAACTTTGACCCAGAGAGCCTGTTCTGAGCCTTACACTGGATTGATTTGGATGAAAACTTCATAGACCGGTAATATTGGATCTCAGAAGACATAATAGGGGGTTGAGGTCCTCCTGTTGGTGTACACTGGGCAGAACTTTGACCTAGGGAGCACTGGATGGATTGGATTTTGACCTGGGCCTTCCACTGGATGGATTGACCTGCCTCTTCCATTGATGGATTGGGTTTGTTTGTCTGCTTATGCACTGATTGGTTTGAAAGCAACGCTAGGTGGTTCAGTTGGATCCTGGCCAGGTTTTAGGGGTTAGGTTCCCGTTCAGACCTCCCCTTGGTGTACACTGAGCAGAACTTTGACCCTGGGAGCATGTTCTGAGCCATCCACTGGATGGATTTTGACAGAAACTTCACAGACTGGTAACATTGGATCCCAGAAGATATACTAGGGGGTTGAGGTTCTGGTCTCATACTGACTGTGTATTGGATAGCATGTTTATCCCCTCTCTTTAATTCTGGGGAAGCACAATCAAACATTTACTACCAATCAAGTGCAATGCAAATACTGATTCATGTGTAAACCATGGACACAGCACTGTGTATTAAGAAATGCAACACAAGGTCCATGTGGCATAAAGTGAATTGGTTTGTTTGTAGTGTTGAAAGTCAGGGGCTCAGTCCTGGAATCAGGATTGAAGTAAACAGTAACATATCATTTTTTTTTCTCCAATGGCAAATTGTCCTGTAAGGAGCAGGAAATTTGCAACCATATTTCCATTTATTATGACCCCCTGGACACAATAATATGGGTCATGCCAAATATTCTAAAGATTCGTGTCTAAAGCCCAAGTATTTGGAGACAGACTTATTATTGATATTGAGAATTATTAGTATAAATTGCAGTGGAAAAGATCCTTCAATCCAACTTGAGAAGTGTGAGTGTGTTTGCTAAATCAATTTTATTCACCTGCATTGATACATAGGGAAGTTCAGTGATATTGAGAAAATGAAAAAAAAAAGATTTTTTTGGTAATAGTAGATATAATTTCGATATGTATTTATTAAAAGAATATGTGAATGATGTTTTTGTTAAAAGAATACTCTCAAAAAAGAAGAACAAAATTAACAACAATGTGCAGGAATGTCTTTTGTAGGTAGATACTTTTTTTTTTTACTTATTTTCTTTGTATACAAAATGATTTTAAACATTATGGTATCCACAGATTATGAAGGTTTATATAAGAATTATCTGGCACAAGGGTAATGTTCCATTTATAAGGCTGTAGGTTCAACCCTACAGTTATGATTGTATTTAAATAGAATACTGTAAAAAAAAAAAAACAATTGGAAAATTTCCCCCCAAAGATAAGGAAATATGCATATACATTTTCATCTCATAAGATCCTTGGACACACTAATGAAAGTCATGTTAAGTATTTGGAATATTGTAGTTTATTTCTGGCATGCATTTATTCAAATTGTAATGAATGTCATCTTTTATGCTAATTGTGTTTGTAAAATCTTGTTCAGTGGTGTTATACATAGGTTGCTTAACAATAATGGGAAAATGAGAAAACTTTAGTTTTATAGGAACAAATACACTTTGGTACCTGGTTAGTAGAGCAGTATATTTGGGAGACAATTCCTTCTTTGCACAGGTGATGTTAGGTAATAATGAAGTTAGCTGCCAGGCTGATTGATTAATTGTATGCACATGTGCTAGAAACATTAGGATTGGCCCTTAAGAATTTAAATACTGTAACTGTGCAGATCACTTCTTGATAAATCTTTTAACAATCAAATCATGTTGGTCTAAGTGGGGGACCTGATACCCTGAAAGATCAAATCCTCTGGGACCTGCAGAATGGAGAGAAGAAGCTGCCAGCCTTCTGCTATTCCACACTGCAGAGAATTGCTTCACCTACCTGCCTGTGTTTCTGCTCAGTGGGGTAAGAGTACATCTGTACAGGGACCAAAGGCTGCATGAAAATTGGATGCTGAAATGTTTTTATCTAGTTGTTTTTTTTGGTAAAGAACATTTGCATTTTTTTTTAATTTTTTTTTACTAAAGTGTTGGCATTGATTTGAAACCAACATATGAAATATAGTGTGTATTACATTTTACCTGAAGTGATTGAACGACTTACACATGAATTAGTATTTACATTGCACCTGATTGGTAGTAAATGTTTCATTGTGCTTCCCCAAAATTAAAGAGAGGGGATAAACATGTTATCCAAGGCACAGTCAGTATGAGAGGTTCTAACCTGTAACAATTATCTTTCTTACAGGCACTTTTATAAAACACTGAGGGGTATATTTACTGCGGGTTTGAAAAAGTGGAGATGTTGCCTATGGCAACCAATCAGATTTTAGCTGCCATTTTGTAGAATGCACTAAATAAATGAAAGCTAGAATCTGATTGGTTGCCATAGGCAACATCTCCACTTTTTCAAACGTGCAGTTTAGTAAATCTAGCCCTGAGTGTTATTGTGAGTGCAGTCTGCACTATGATGGTTTTTCATTGTTTTTATTTTACATATTTCACTGGGGAAAGGAGGTATAAATCCCATTCATAACAAGAGATCACACCATTCCAGAGAACTTCTGGATTTTTTTTTTCCCACGGTTGCTGGACATTACTTTGATATTCAATATTTTGTTACTTGGTTTAATAAAGGTTGTATTTGTTGAAAATTGTAATGACTTATATATATATAATATTTTTTTTTTCATGAGTGCTATTTATACCAAATCTGTGTTTTGTTATAAACTTACATATGGTACATATAATACATTTTCAATATAGATGACAATCTTGTGTGTAGATTCAGTAGCGTATTTATTTCTTCCTAATTGAGTGTTTCTATCTCGGCATTAATTACAACTCACATGTTGGCTACATTATCTCCATCCTGCAAATAGTGTACTTAATATACATATACTCTAGTACAGGCCTGTCCAACCTGCGGCCCTCCAGATGTTGTGAAACTACAAGTCCCAGCATGCCCTTCCAGCTATCAACAGGTTGTCTACTGGCAAAGCATGCTGGGGCTTGTAGTTTCACAACACCTGGAGGGCCGCAGGTTGGACAGGCCTGCTCTAGTAAAACGTATCTTGCCTATACAACATAATGACTTAATAAAACTTCCCTGTGCAAAGTCACTACTTAAAATGGCCGACCTCATGCTTTGACAGAGCATGTGGCTCTCTGGAACCACTTTCCTAACTATTTTATACCATTCAAGATATGTGGCTATAAAACAAGTACAGTATACTACATAACACAATATCCTGTAACAAACATATTGCACAAAACAGTCTGTATCTTTAACTAGCAGCCATTACACATTGTCCCCTAATCTCTTTGGTCTCACAGGGGGAGGGGATGTCTACAACACACGCAATATCATAGGCACAGTCAATTACAATGTAACTATTTTTCCCAAGTAAGAATTTTCAAACAATCTTAATTAACTTATATCTTCCTAGCAATATCTCCTCCTATCCAATCACTTACAGAATAACACTTCTTAAAAGTCAGCCCACAAGGCCTATGCCTCTGTTGGCGATCTTTAAACATGTGTAGCTATAGAAAAGCCTCTTACCACAAAGATGCCATCTCACACAGTTACCGTTTTGATAACTTCCCTGCAATATCACTTAACAATCGTCGTTTACAACTTCACTTCCTCACAAACAATGTACTTTCCCATCTAAGTATTAACTATTGCCACAATCTTGAATTCAGGCACTACAAGTACCATGTAACCAAACACTTAACCAACACTACACATTCTACTAACTTCTGTTACAAACCCATTTTCTTGCAATCTCCATGTAATCTGCAAACCAAACACATCTATTTCACTTCCTTACAAAACTTTCACAGACATTTCTATAACTCTTACTGGTTATATTGTTTCCCAACATTGTATTACAATTCACATTGTTAAACAATGGCAATAAACACTGAACATGTTCCCTTGTGTTCATATTACCACAGCCCCAAAGGGCCCATGTAGTACTTCTCTGTCCCTGTGTCTTGAGTGTGGAAAAAATCTGTCTGTCTCTGTAAACAGTCTTCTCCAAAAGGCTCTTTGGCCTAGATTTACTAAGCTGCGGGTTTGAAAAAGTGGGGATGTTGCCTATAGCAACCAATCAGATTCTAGCTTTCATTTATTTAGCACTTTCTACAAAATGATAGCTAGAATCTGATTGGTTGCTATAGGCAACATCACCACTTTTTCAAACCCGCAGCTTAGTAAATCTAGCCCTTTGTCTTAAGAAAAGTTCATTGCAAAATCTCTTGGGAGAGGCTGATGTATATGATTGGAAGCCAGGTCTATTCAAATGTAAAAGTATTTGGCCTCACAGCTCTCTTTAGACAAATGCTGCCTGCCATATAAAGTGGCGGAGGACAGAAACCAGTTCTCTTCTCAAATGGCTACTAAGGAAGGAAAATGGAATATATAAAAATAGATTATATATAATCTTATTCAAGGAGGTTTCCACCTTCAGGTGACCATTTATTGTGCCCTCCTACAACATTTACTTTTTAGCCAGGTATTGATAATGAGGCAGAGTGTTTTTTGTTACTGATAACAACAAAGTATTTGTGTTATAGAAAATTTAAGAAAAGAGACTTGGCGCACGCCTTAAATATTACAGCCCCAAATGAAAATTTAGTTATGGTTGGAGCTAATGCATTTAATGTAGAACCGTGTTGGATAACCTGTCACACTCCAGGTGTTGTGAAACTACAAATACCAGCATACCCTTCCAACAACAAGCTGCTATATATTGGCAAAGCATGCTGGGACTTGTAGTTTCACAACACCTGGAGTGTCACATGTTAGCCAACACTGATGTAGAATATTGCTTACCTGGGGGGGTGGTTTCCCAACTGATCTTGCTGAATCCTCAAGGTGTGCTGTCTTTGCTTCTGTAGGCTGTGTGCTGTAAAACATGCTGCCTGTATGAACTAAGGGGACCTATTGGATGCAAAACAGTCATGTTCTGAATTAAAGCTGTGCTATCCCCTATGTAATGATTTTACTAAGGTGTCCTTCCATCAAGCTGGAGCAGCGGGAAAAAAAATCTTCTTGTAAAAGCCACTGGACTGGCCAGTTATGTATTAAATCAATTTAGTTAACCAACTTTAAATGGCAGCACAGAGGGTGGTAAGAGCGACAGGACCAATCACAAGCCACCAACCATTGATTGCAGCTTGTGATTGGTCCTCCTGCTAACACCAACTCACATTGTATTTTTTGGACAGGTTTTAAGAGTAAAAACAGCACAGAGCAGTCCCTGGGGCTCCATCTAGTGGGTGAGGCACTTTTGCTATGTGCAGTACAGTTTAATGTTAATAATATGGAGCTCCACCGAATACTGAACTATCAGTTTTGCAGGAGTTAACCTTTAAGGAGTACTTTAAGCCTATTATTTCTTATTTTCCTTTAATTGCTTGCATATGCTGCACAAAAATAAAACCCCTTGCTAATTCTCTTTGCTAAACCTTTTTAGAGTATTTTTGGAATAATCCCAAGATTGAACAATCCCAACCCACCGGCAAATTCCCAAAACTGCACAGTAGACTCTAGATCGCACTGTACTAACTCGAGATACTGGATAGTTACATGTAGACATTTCTTGGAGCACACAAAGCATGTTTGAGGCATTAGTGAAATGCAGCAATATGGTGTAAAAAAATGAAATAAGATCCATATTGGATCGTTATGCAGAACAAAATATTAGTATTTTGTAGTAAAAATAAACCTATAGCAATTTATAACATAGTTCCCTGTTACAAAGTCATAGAGCAAGTTAGACTGTGCCCTAGCCCTTTCTCTTGCTACTTACTAAGCTTTGCTATGCTTCAGGGTACACAATATAATATTTGTGGTCCACTTTTGAAACTCCTGCTGCTTGTAGAATACTGTATCTCCAATGATGTTTAAATCCGCAATGAGGGGTGTTTACATCAGTGTGGCATGCTGTAAGGAGCTTGGTAATTACAATTTCCTTGATTTGTTTCTTCAGGCTGCTGTTGATGATTTATGATTCTGCAGATTTTTCCGAGGTGTCGTGTGACTACCATGACAACCACAGTCACAAGATGTAGTGTAAAATCCTCTCCAATTGCCTTTATATGATGTTGAGTCTGCATGATTGTGTGTGACTTGACAGTCATACTTGTCTACCCTCCAGAGAGATTTTAAGAAAGATAATGGTTTTGCAGGAGGCTAGTGACGAATAGTGATCCGATTCATGCTTAAAAGATACTTTTCTTGCTATTTAAAGAAAACAAAGGTCTTAACTATAGAACTATACATTATTACATTGTCGTTTGTAGACTTTACTAGAGCATGATTTTTACATAGAGATGGAGCTCGTTTGTTTGTGATAAATTGTGTAGTTAAATGAAATGCTGTAATCAAGTGACCCCAGAGCTGTGAGGGATGCACTTGATCATGCTGTACCAACTCCACTCACTCAATATAAAACCTCTTGCATTGTGACATGTTTAGGAGCAAATAGTGCAATCCTGTAAACTGAACTGTACCTCTATTGGGCACCCATAGAAATCCTGCATTTATCCCATTCTACTACACATTTTACATTTGTCATTTCCCAAAATGAAAATTAAATTGTACATTTGTCCCTGTTACTGGTTGCCTTTGTTAACTTTGCCTAAACATTTGCATAAAGTCGTTCTCCCCAAGTATCAGTTGACGTGCAAAGCTCCCCCATCATACAGACCTTTGATTGTGTAACAGAACGGCTAGAAAGCGCTTTGAGATTATGACACATTAAAGAAAATGTTATTCCACTATACTTATTAAAAGCCTGTTTACATAATATACAAGCATCTGAAAGCGGCTTTTCTCTAAAGTACACTTGCCTTTATTCAAATAATTATTATGTAAAAACAAATGGACTTCAAACACATATCAAAATGCCAGGACTAACTGAATGTATACTTATGTTCACACCACAAACCCGTTCATTATTGGTGCAAACTGGTTTTTTTTGTCTTTTTAATTTTTCCTTTGTAATTGTTGGCAATATAGCACCTTCTCTTCACTTTGGCAAAATAACACAGGAAAATAATAAATCTGCAGTCGGTCTCATCATCTGCAAAAAACATCTTGGGATCTGACATTTTTGGTTTTGTTTCCCAACTCTCCAGGTACTTTATACCGATACACTGTCAATGAGCCATTACCTGGAAGCATTAAGTTGTCCTGTCGCTACTAGTTCTGAATACAAATCATTAGTAATGTGAAGGCGTTTTCATTACTGAAACCTCTTTTGATCATCAATTAGACTGCGAGAAGCAAGGAATCAACGGTAACATACATTTCAGTATATGTGCAACCTGACAATTATGCTAACAGCTTGTGCCCAGAAAATTAATTAGTTCAACCGTTCTAAAAGAAGCGCACAAAACGATTTTAAAGAGACGTTATACAATAAATTGCTTTTATTGGAAAACGATGTGTGGGTTGTATATTGCCTCTTATTTAACCAAAAGGTACTCCTATGTCTTACAGAGGATGTGGTCCAATATTATTAGATTAATATTCCAAAGACATTCATGATAATGTGGCCACTGGCTGGCACTGTTTAATTGCTATTAGTAGATAATATGAACCTTAGACTCACAGTGGAAGAAATAAGATGACTAAACACATTCAGCATTGAAGACAGATAATTGTGAGTTAAAGGATCTCCATATGTTTTATGTAATGGCCCAACATATATCTTGAGAAAGGATCCTGGGAATGAAATGTTGACATCTTGACTAATAAACTTTATTGCATATATATATATATATATATATATATATATATATATATATATTGCAGCGCTGTCCATTTGAAATTCCTCCATTGTTCTTTCAGAAGTCTGCAAACAAATTGTCTTCACCTGCACCGATCCTTTTTCAGGATAGGATTACTTTACTGACTTATAAGTTACATGCTGATTGGAGGAAAGTGGAGGAGAGTGGGAGGGGGCTAAAGAGATCCTCAAGGACCAATCATGGCTGCAAGCTGGGCATAAACAATCACACTGCCTCCCGCAGAAGGGACTTTATCCAAAGGCCGGACAGAAACACGCACAATAAAATTGATAAGAATGCCCCTGTGCATGCACATAGGAGACAACTAATTTTAAAAGACTCTTAATTGGAAATATAAAGAAAGTCACAAACCAAAGCATACATAAGGTGCATACAGATCCATCTAATTTAGCGTGACTTGAGGTATCACTTTTTGGCATCCTCCTACTGACTTGGCAGCAGGACACTTTTCCCTGTTCTAAGTCTGCATCTTTTTTGGTTATGCAGTGCAACTATGTTTTTGCGCTTTTAAGATGCTAGTATCCAGTATTTTCAGTCCTTTACCCAAGAGACAGGTCAGGGACTAAAAATTGTTGAAGTGCAGTTTTAAAAACAATATTGGTACAGTCTGTGTAAATGCCTAGCTGTAATGCATAGTAATTATGGAGACACTGGACATGTGGTGATCATGTGACACTGAGCCAATGTACGGAAAGCTGGCTCCTGGTGTCGTAGTGTTTCGGTGGAGCACAGGGACATGCTCCTGCCAGTACATCGGCTGCTCCCTTTTTCAGCAATATTTATACTTGTGCAGCAGATGGTTAACTTCATGTTATATCTAATATTTAAATATACAATAAAAATTGTATGTCTAACACAATAAATGTAAACCTATATTTAGGTATATGCTGTCTATAAAGATATCTGGTAAATGTGTAGGTGACAGGTATACTTTAGGTTGTCATCATTTGTACAGGTGAACAGTACAGAAAGAATGAGTGCCAGGGATCCTACAAAGTGCAACATTATACTATATGTATTATACAGTTACTTCAATTATTTTAGTTTCTTTTACTCTGCCTTTTCTTCTTGTTATGTTTAAGGGGTGGGGGGTGGTAGTCATTTATTTCACTATAATCCAGGAATACATCACACTTACCAAAGGGCATCCTCAAATTTGACTGTCCTGTAGAATACCGGAGCGAAGGCAACCCTAGGTATATACTCTTACACCAAAGACCCTTTTATAAATGTACCTAAGCATTTTCACATTCACTTTCCTGCACACGACAAAAGGAACTGAAGAAAGACAACTAAATACTAACCGAAGTTCACCTATACTCTCCTTAATAGACTGTGCAGTGAGTTAAATCATGGATAGATAAAGGGCATACAATGGGGGCTTACAGAAACACTTGGGGGGTATATTTACTAAACTACGGGTTTGAAAAAGTGGAGATGTTGCTTATAGCAACCAATCCGATACTAGCTGTCATTTTGTAGAATGCACTAAATAAATGATAACTAGAATCTTATTGGTTGCTATAGGCAACATCTCCACTTTCTCAAACCCGCAGTAAATATACCACTTTAACTTCTTCATTTTGCAGAAAAATATATATCCTTCAGTAGTCAAGCTGATAAAGTGCATACTTCATTCACAGTGTCCGCCAAACCCAGTCCTCAGTGACCCCTAACAGTGCAGGATTTCCAGGTACAGGTGATCTAATTAGTACCACCTGTGGATCTGTTACAATGTGTCAGTCGATAATGACTACACCTGTGCGCCAGCAAGCAGATGTGGAAAACAAGCACTGTTAGTGGTACCTGAGGACTGGGCTTGGGAAATACTGGAGTGTGGTGGATTGAAACACTCCAAAAATTCTGGCTGAGGGAGTTTCTTGCCCATCGCTGCTATAGAGGATATGGTAAGACATTTACTTTATTACACTATGCGAGTGTATGAAAGAAAAATTGAAATTAATATAAAGCACACCTCCCAATGTTGGTCTCTCTGACAGCGGGATGGGGGCTTGGTCACACCATGCTGGGGGCTTGGCTACACCCAATGTGGGCGTGGTTAAAGCTGTCCCGATCAGGGTATCGGGATTGGACCCTCAAATCGTGACCTTCCCACTTAGACCAGGATGGTTGGGGGAGTTATGATTAAGTTAATGCTGGCTATCTACCGTATAGAGAATTAAGGTTAAATAAAGCCGAATAGTTCACACAGAGAACAGCAACTGAGACATGAAAACGGTGTGTGTATTAGTGTGTATGTATGTGTATATATATATATATATATATATATATATATATATATATATATATATATATATATTTACAGTGCAACTCCTTAAGTAAACCTTATTTATGAACAGTGTTTTGTAGTCTGTAAATAATCCCCCATGACCAAGGTTGTACATGATTAACAGGACTATAAAAATAACACACTTGTAATTATACATTGCATTTTCAGATTTTAAGTGCATTGATTAAAATAATAATATTTTATATAGCACAGCTCACTATGTGCAACATTGGTCATGGGGATTATTTGCATTTGGTTTGAGCTCAGTAATACACCTTTTATTTGTTTGGAACATAATATGTGTTGCTATACTAATCTATTTTTAGGATATGTGTTTTTTTTTTTTTTTTCAATATAGAAAATTAAAGACTAAATCTCTATAAAACTGTGCCACAGATGTAATTTATGCAGAAAATGGTCCAGTTTAATAACAAATTATGACCTTTGGCAAGAAACAAACCTCCAAGCAGTACATAGAAATGTGTGGGTCAGAGTTTAAAGCGACAATCGCATGAAAACATGGTGTATTTTTTTTTCATTTTTTTTTTAAAATCACTGTTCCAGGCCATACGGAAAAAACCTTGTGTTAACATTTTTCCATGGTTTATTTCTTTAGCCTGCTATTCATATGTTGTAATTCTGCAGAATCTCTATAGTGTCATGTGACTGCCATGGCAACCACAGTCACAAGGCACATGATGTAGCGCTTTGTCCCACATTTCATCCCAGCACTACTTACTGCTACTCCTACTTGGCAGTCGGGTCCTGAAGCAACAATTTGCTCAAAGGCATTGAACCTTAGCTTATTCTATGGTACTTAAAATGTTAATAGTCTATGATATGCTATATTATAGATGTCTGCACAGGGGGGGAAATGGTTAATTGGCAATGTGAGCCCATGTGACCCTGTGTTTTCTCCTTCTTGTTCCTGTGTTAGTTGCCTCTTTATATCACTGTTTGGATGTGTAACAGACAAGTGATGCTGCAATGTCTTCTTTAATGAGTGGTAGTTGTTTTTGGCTTTGTATAGTGAATCTCTTCAGATTTAGCCACATTTTTAAGATGTGGAGTAGGTCACATAGATGAATAGTTCAGCAACATTAATACATTTAATTTTATTTTTTACTTCGTTAGCCAATAGAATAGGTGTGATGTGTGTAGAACGAATAAGCTAGGTACAGCCCTGTAAACTATGGTGTCTTGCACTATACATTGTGCATCATAAATAAGTGCTCAGAGTTGAGCCATAAGGGATGTGCACAATATAAACCATATGGAGGATATATACAGCTTTTATTACTGTTTAAAAGGAAAAATATAAATGAATAATGAATGAACAAAAATAAAAAGGGGAGAAAAATAACCTTTCCACGCCCAGCACTCTCAGAAACCACATGTCTATTTCTGAAATGAACATTTATTACAGCAATTAAAATTCACTTCTTGCTGCAGTTTCTCATGATTTTGTGCAAAGGTGCAGCTTGTGTGTTGTGCTGGGAGCTCGGTATAAGCTTCCACTACCATGGTTATCAGAAAACTAAATGGCTTTCAAATATAACAATGTATGGTAGATATAGCAGTGGTTATATTAGTTGTAATGCCCCCTCTGGTGTTAGACACCTCTCATTAGCCGAATGTGTGATCCGGCTCTAGGATCAGGTTGCTTAGCAACATAAGGCTGGTGTGAGCTGAACAGTGTGTGGGGAGAGGGACAGCCAAGGACCCCGAGAATGGAGGAGGTCCAAGGGTCCCCCTTAGTATATGGGGAGCAGGTCTGCGGCTTGTTGCCACTAGAAGCCAAAGTACATCATAACATCATAACTGAGAGAATAGGAGTGACATGGGACTGATCTGAGGGGATAATTACCTCAGGGCGTGGCTGCATACCAGAGAGAAAGGAGACCCCATGTTCAGAGAGCCACAAGGAGGGGAGCCCAAAATAGAGGCCCTGAGAGAAAAGGGTGGGGGGATAAAGAAGAGGGTCTTTGCCAAAGCAGTGTGGAGTCAATTAATAGCAGCAGCATTGAGGGTTTGCCATATAGGGTCCCCATGTCTAGAGAGGGGAGAGGGTGTAAGACCCTATGGAGAGGGTGGCTGCAGTATTTAATGTGACCCAGAGGGACAGAGAGGACACCAGAGAGGGTGAATGAAGAGGCTGCAAGAGGACACTGGTGAGAGTGTCAGGTCTACCCAGCAAGGCTGAGAGTGCAGCGGAGGGAGAGCGTGTCAGAGCAGTGAGTGTGAGACTCCAGGGGGGCTGAGAGTGCAGCGGAGGAGAGAGTGTCAGAGCAGTGAGTGTGAGACTCCAGGAGGGCTGAGAGTGCAGCGGAGGGAGAGAGTGTCAGAGCAGTGAGTGTGAGACTCCCAGGGGGGCTGAGAGTGCAGCGGAGGGAGAGAGTGTCAGAGCAGTGAGTGTGAGACTCCCAGGGGGGCTGAGAGTGCAGCGAGAGGGAGAGAGTGTCAGAGCAGTAAGTGTGAGACTCCCAAGGGGGCAGAGAGTACAGTGAGCCTGTGGTTATAGCACAAGGGTACTGACCCAGCAGAGGAGGGCTGATTAACTGTGCTGGAGTGAGATATTTGCAACTCAAATATCGTGCTGAAATGGCACCCAAATCATTGACATCTATTTGCCCTGCACCCTATGGTACCTCACCTGTGTCCCAACACCTTAATGAGACATAGCTGAAAACCTGTATAAGCTGGGACCCTCTGGTCACTAACTCCACACCCAAGAGCTAGCCAAGGCAGAGGAAAGAGCAATAGCCACCTATGCACCCCAGGACCATACACACATTGCCAGAGGGTTACATAGTTATATTGCATCTATCCGTGCACCACTTAGAATATATTATTTATATTCTGGAGTTGGGGAAACAGGATAATCTATTTGTTTTAGTCAGTCCTCTCTTTCTGTTACCCATTTGATACTTCATATATAAGCACCCCCATGCAAAAAGGATACTTAACATTGGCTCAATTATCACAAATGGTAACCACCCTACATAAAAGGGGCAAACCAAAAAAAGCCTGATCACTCGTGAAAACACCTGTTTTTAGTGGCAATAGGGATTTTCGCCTTTTAAGAAAGCTGCCCATTAGACAAATTTCCTTTCCAAGAATTTTCATCATCATCATCATCATTTATTCATATAGCGCCACTAATTCCGCAGCGCTGTACTATAAGGTACAAAAGAAGGCACAGATAAAGTGTTCAATGATTGTCCCCTGTTAACAATGTAATCATTAAGGAAATGTCATTGAAATTATTTTTATACATCAAATACATTTATGCTGGTTTTCTCAATGCAAACTGTATATAAAATTACTTTTTACAGAAACTCCTGCATATACATGTTGTGGTGTGCATACATGGCCGCCATCACTAGTAATCGGTCCTTACACCCACTCTGTTGCTGTGCAAATGATATGACTGAAAAACACGTACCTAAGAGATGCCTACAGCCAGGGCCGGACTAAAGCAATGGAGGCCTCTGGGCTAAGGGTACTCTGAGCCTCCCCCACTCAGAAATATATACAGCACACTTACCTGGTCCTCTTCTCTTGCTGCAGCTCCTCTTCTTTCTTCTTGTCCTGCTGTCTGTGTGGGTACGTTGGGCATTGTGCTGCTTAGTGAAGAGATCTTGCGTGACTGAGTCATAGTCTCACAAGACCTTCTCTCTAGCAGCGTGTA